>NW_026278334.1:0-240000 GCF_023373465.1 Oncorhynchus keta | reverse complement strand
AAATGTGATATTTCAGTTTTTTATTCTTAATACATTTGCATAAATTTCAAGAAACTTTTGTTTTTTTGTTTTTGCTTTGTCATTATGGGGTATTGTGTGTAGATTGATGAGGATTTTTTTAGAATAAGGTTGTAACGTAACAAAATGTGGAAAAAGTCAAGGGGTCTGAATACTTTCCTAAGGCACTGTATAGACCCAGACCAGACCCAGACAAGACCCAGAACAGATCCAGACCTGGACATTTGGGGTCACAGTCTCTGTTCTCTTGGTACTACGTCAACAGAATGCTGTCCAGGCTCAGTGCAGGGTAGTAAATTCAAGACTATCATGCCTCCCTCAGCCAGTCACTGAGGTCCAGATTGGGTCCAGTTAGCCAGTCACTGAGGGCCATCTTGGGTCTAGTTAGCCAGTCACTGAGGGCCATATTGAGTCCAGTTAGCCAGTCACTGAGGGCCATCTTGGGTCCAGTTAGCCAGTCACTGAGGGCCAGATTGGGTCCACTTGACTTTGTAGGTAGTGAGGTTGTCCTCATTTTCTGTCTCTTTTTGTTTCTTTCACTCACTTTATTTCTCTCCCTTCACACTCTTTTCCATTCTCTCCCTCGCCCTCTTTCGCTCATACTTTCTTTCTTTACCTCTTTCCCCCTCTTTCTTTCTCATTTCTCTCTCCCTCTTTTTGTCTTCTCTCGCTCTGGTATTCATGTGTTGGCAGTCGCCATGGAGACAAGACACACAAACATTGCAGCAGAGCAGAGACAGGAAGTGCTGTGGAACCACAATGACGTCACTGCGGCTCGGTGCTCGCTCTCCACTCACCGCTCCTCGGCCAGTACGCATGCTATTATCGCTACTGAGACCGCACAGTTTTGGCCTCATTATTATTAGCATGACTTTTCAGCTGTGTCTGTCTTACTCTCATTTTCACCACGTTAGCTACATTTGTGTGGGAAAACAGACTTGTGGACTGGCTCCTGACGGTACCCCTGTCCACTCCGTTTGTGGTGTCTGGGAGTTGAGTGTCGGTGGACGTGTTGAAAAGTCTCAAGCAGTTTTAATATTGAAATAAAATGGGGTCCACAGTTGCCTTGTGGTATTTGGCAGTCTAAAATCTGTCTTGTGTTGTTAACTTGTTAGCAGAAGCATGTGTCCCTGATGAAAAGTGGGGCGTGTCCCTTATTGCACAGTGTTACATCAGACTGGTGGTCGTTCTGTACTGTAAGCACATCATTCCGTTTCTTTCTCTTTTAGCGGAGGCCTAGCCTAAATATACCCTGGAAAACCCCTTGAGAAGAGACCGCCCTCTACCCCTTCACTGGCTAAATATATCCTGCCATAACCACCTTTCTCTCCTTCATTACCTCTTTTCTCTCCCTCATCTCCCCTTTTCTCTCTCTCATTCCCCCTTTCTCTCCCTCATTCCCCTTTTCTCTCTCTCATTCCCCTTTTCTCTCCTCATTGCCCTTTTCTCTCTCTCATTCCCCTTTTCTCTCCCTTATCCCCCTTTTCTCTCCTCGTCCCTCTTTTCTCTCCCTCATTCCCCTTTTCTCTCTCTCATTCCCTCTTTCTCTCCCTCATTCCCCTTTTCTCTCTCTCATTCCCCTTTTCTCTCTCTCATTCCCCTTTTCTCTCCCTCATTCCCCTTTTCTCTCTCTCATTCCCCTTTTCTCTCCCTCATCTCCCCTTTTCTCTCCCTCATCTCCATTTTCTCTCCTCATTCCCCTTTTCTCTCCCTTATCCCCCTTTTCTCTCTCTCATTCCCCTTTTCTCTCTCGCATTCCCTTTTCTCTCCCTCGTCCCTCTTTTCTCTCCCTCTCTCAATTCTTCTGCCCTCTCTCCTTTCATCTCTTCCCCTCCATCCTCCTTCCCCTCCATCCTCCTTCCCCCTCTCTCCTCCTTTCCCTCTCCCCTCTCCTCTCTCCTCCTTCCCCCTCTCCTCTCTCTGCCTCCCCCTCTCCTCTCTCCTTCTTCTCCCTCCTCTCTCTGCCTCCGACTCTCCCTCTCCCCTCTCCTCTCTCCTTCTTCTACCTCCACTCCCCTTCTTCCACTCTCTCCCTCCGCCTCTCCCTCTCCCCTCTCTCCTCTCTCCTTCTTCTACCTCCACTCTCTGCCTCCGACTCTCCCTCTCCCCTCTCCTCTCTCCTTCTTCTACCTCCACTCTCTGCCTCCGACTCTCCCTCTCCCCTCTCCTCTCTCCTTCTTCTACCTCCACTCTCTGCCTCCGACTCTCCCTCTCCCCTCTCCTCTCTCCTTCTTCTACCTCCTCTCTCTGCCTCCGACTCTCCCTCTCCCTCTCTCCTCTCTCCTTCTTCCCCTCTCCTCTCTCCTTCTTCTACCTCCACTCTCTGCCTCCGACTCTCCCTCTCCCCTCTCTCCTCTCTCCTTCTTCCCCTCTCCTCTCCCCTTATTCTACCTCCTCTCTCTGCCTCCGACTCTCCCTCTCCCCTCTCCTCTCTCCTTCTTCCCCCTCCTCTCCCCTTCTTCTACCTCCACTCTCTGCCTCCGACTCTCCCTCTCCCCTCTCCTCTCTCCTTCTTCTCCCTCCTCTCTCTGCCTCCGACTCTCCCTCTCCCCTCTCCTCTCTCCTTCTTCTCCCTCCTCTCTCTGCCTCCGACTCTCCCTCTCCCCTCTCCTCTCTCCTTCTTCTACCTCCATTCTCTGCCTCCGACTCTCCCTCTCCCCTCTCCTCTCCCCTTCTTCTACCTCCATTCTCTGCCTCCGACTCTCCCCTCCCCTCTCCTCTCTCCTTCTCCCCCCTTCTCCCTCCTCTCTCTGCCTCCCACTCTCCCTCTCCCTCTCCCTCTCCTCTCTCCTTCTTCCCCCTCTCCTCTCTCTGCCCCCCTCTACTTCTTCTCCCTCCTCTCTCTGCCTCCCCCTCCCCCCTCTACTTCTTCTCCCTCCTCTCTCTGCCTCCCCCTCTCCCCTCTCTCTGTCCTTCCTCCCTCTTTCTCCTGGCCTTTTTTATATTTCTATTTCTCTCTCTATCCTGCTCCCCCTCTCCTCTCTCATGTATCCCTCACCTTCTCTCTGTCTCCTTCTCTACTTAGTTAATATCTGTAATTAAATTATATTGACTCCTGTCCCTCTGATAAGGGCTTCTCCACCCAGTCCCGAGACACACACACACACTGCATGTTATGAACACTGCACAGACTAATGTCAGCTCACTAATAGAGACACTGTGGTGTGGATGTTCTGGAGATGAGGTCATTTTGGGAATGATTAGAGAAGCTATTCTCTGTCTAGTCTATTTATTCTATTTCTATGTCGACTACTCCAGCAGAGCTGAACAACACTGGGAAGAGAGGGTGATAATGATGATAATGACAACTATAATGATGATGATAGTGATGGTGATGATATGGTCATTTAGCTGAAGACTTTATATAAAGTTATTGTGTTTTTTTCAAACAACACATATTTTATTATTTGTGGAAACCATATCCATGACCTTACGAGAATCAAACCCACAACTGGAGTGTTGCAAGCCGTGGTGAAACAGCAGTGATGGTAATGAAAAGGAAGGAAGTGAAATGTGTTGTATTGAATGTATTGCAGTGGTATCCTAGTGAACTGACTGAGTTAATTGTTAAACTGTGTGGGCGTGAGTAAACTGTTGAGGTAAGGGGGGGAAGTCTGTGTTCTGTTCCTCCATTCAACTGTCTGAGGTCATCTGTAATGACACAAGTCCAGTGACTTCCTCTTGTTCATTAATCAAATAGCTCTTGCAAGGTCTCTCTATCACACACACACACACACGAGCGTGCCACACAACGGGCGCACGCATACGCAGGCATCTATGCAAGTAAATAGGCACACGCACTTATCTCTCTAAGTCCCTCACACACAATGTTTTCTCTCATGATCTCTGTCACATTCTTGCTCCGCCCCCACCTCTCTCTGTGTTAAAATCCATGTATTATTCCTCATTGCCCTCTGACCTCCCACTCCAGTCAGAAGTCTTTGTTGTAACAATGTCAGTCCTGCATGGACAACCCCATATCAATAGAACTGTCTGATTTACCATTACCATGACATACAACAGATGGATGGCAGGCCACACAGAACAAACAGTTGCACACTCTGTATGACATATTTACATTTCAATTAGCCTTCTGATATAATGGACCATACGGTAGAACATGTAATGCCATCTTGTCGATGCCATACTGACTGAGCTGGAATACTATTTATAGGGCCTTAATAGGAGTTTTTGGTGGTCAGGTCACATGGTCAGGAAATAGTAAAGACTTATAGCCATGCATGGCCTGCTATCTCATTGGCTGTCCTGCAAAGCAGTTGTATAGCATATCTTAGCATCAGTTGGGGAGTCGGGGACACTGAGAACAAATGTATGATGTTCAGTGTTGAGTACTTGAGTGTATCACTGCTTTTATGATAGTGTAAAAACAGGAGATGTACGTCACTGGAGGGAACAGGACAGAACAGAGCAGGGCTTACTAGGGCTGAGCAGTATCCAGATTTCCATACCATTCCTGTACCATACTGTGGTATACGGTATTACCGGCAGTGCACACAAGGGCACCATTTCTTTCCAAACATAAAAATGGGCTCTATTTCTTTCCAAACGTTTTTAATGCTAACAAATGCTATCAAATTACTAGTGAATTGCTATAGATGACGCTAGTTAAATGCTAACTAGCGCAAGCAGACATAAACTAAATACATAGGACCATGCCTCAGGACTACCTGACATGATGACTCCTTGCTGTCCCCAGTCCACCTGGCCGTGCTGCTGCTCCAGTTTCAACTGTTCTGCCTGTGATTATTATTATTTGACCATGCTGGTCATGAACATTTGAACATCTTGGCCATGTTCTGTTATAATCTCCACCCGGCACAGCCAGAAGAGGACTGGCCACCCCACATCGCCTGGTTCCTCTCTAGGTTTCTTCCTAGGTTTTGGCCTTTCTAGGGCCTTTCTAGGGAATCCTAGCCACCGTGCTTCTACACCTGCATTGCTTGCTGTTTGGGGTTTTAGGCTGGGTTTCTGTACAGCACTTTGAGATATCAGCTGATATCTGTACGAAGGGCTATATAAATACATTTGATTTGATTTGATACATGGATAGACAACCCAGCTCATAAAGTTATACAACTACAGTATCTCAAAATACTCACACCTGATCCAGCAAGGGATTGATTGTCTCTGCTGTAAACAAGAAGCTTGATCTTGCAAGCTAGCCACCTATAACGAACAAGTTAGCAAACCAAATGCATAGCTGGAGTCCTGAGCTGGAGAAAATGTATTAGGTATTGATAAGGTGACTAATGCATAGATAATAAACAGTGAGTAGCAGCAATGTGCGGGGTTACAGGTTTACTCTTTGTTTACTCTTTGTAAACTAACATACCATGTGCTCTTTGTAAACTAACATACCATGTGCTCTTTGTAAACTAACATACCATGTGCTCTTTGTAAACTAACACCATGTGCTCTTTGTAAACTAACATACCGTGTGCTCTTTGTAAACTAACATACCGTGTGCTCTTTGTAAACTAACATACCGTGTGCTCTTTGTAAACTAACATACCGTGTGCTCTTTGTAAACTAACATACCATGTGCTCTTTGTAAACTAACATACCATGTGCTCTTTGTAAACTAACATACCATGTGCTCTTTGTAAACTAACATACCGTGTGCTCTTTGTAAACTAACATACCGTGTGCTCTTTGTAAACTAACATACTGTGTGCTCTTTGTAAACTAACATACCGTGTGCTCTTTGTAAACTAACATACCGTGTGCTCTTTGTAAACTAACATACCGTGTGCTCTTTGTAAACTAACATACCGTGTGCTCTTTGTAAACTAACATACCGTGTGCTCTTTGTAAACTAACATACCGTGTGCTCTTTGTAAACTAACATACCGTGTGCTCTTTGTAAACTAACATACCGTGTGCTCTTTGTAAACTAACATACCGTGTGCTCTTTGTAAACTAACATACCGTGTGCTCTTTGTAAACTAACATACCGTGTGCTCTTTGTAAACTAACATACCGTGTGCTCTTTGTAAACTAACATACCGTGTGCTCTTTGTAAACTAATATACCGTGTGCTCTTTGTAAACTAACATACCGTGTGCTCTTTGTAAACTAACATACCGTGTGCTCTTTGTAAACTAACATACCGTGTGCTCTTTATAAACTAACATACCGTGTGCTCTTTGTAAACTAACATACCATGCGCTCTTTGTAAACTAACATACCGTGTGCTCTTTGTAAACTAACATACCATGTGCTCTTTGTAAACTAACATACCGTGTGCTCTTTGTAAACTAACATACCGTGTGCTCTTTGTAAACTAACATACCATGTGCTCTTTGTAAACTAACATACCGTGTGCTCTTTGTAAACTAACATACCGTGTGCTCTTTGTAAACTAACATACCGTGTGCTCTTTGTAAACTAACATACCGTGTGCTCTTTGTAAACTAACATACCGTGTGCTCTTTGTAAACTAACATACCGTGTGCTCTTTGTAAACTAACATACCATGTGGCTCAATTACATTTTTGTGAAGAATAAAAATCAGTACTTAAAATCATACTGTCTGAAATTCAAAATACCCCTGTCTACGGTATATACGGTATACTTCCCAAGCCTAGGGGCTAATGTACCATGTGTGTATAATAGATGAAATGTATTAAATGGTAGTACCGTGTGGCCTCCATCACGATCTCCACTCTCTCTCATAGACGTGCGAAACACTCTCTTTCCCCCTGAGATGTATGTACTGAGCCACTCTTCCAGAGGTACAGCAGCCAAAACACACATTTAGCTCTGTCTCGCCGGACCAGCTCTGCTCTCCATAGGCCCTATGTATAAACCTCAGCCTACACAAGCCCTTCAGAATAAACACAAGAGATGATGATGTTTATGTGCGTGTGTGTGTGCGTGTGTGCGTGTGCGTGTGTGTGTGTGTGTGTGTGTGTGTGTGTGTGTGTGTGTGTGTGTGTGTGTGTGTGTGTGCGCGTGCGTGCGTGTGTGTGTGCTCCGGGCTCCTCTGCTCAAACAACACACCGTGGGAAAAGAAACACATCCAAAAAGAACCAAGGATATAAAAATGACAGTGTCTAATGCCTCTCTTTAACTCTACCACTCTTACCACACAGCCCTTCATAGAGTAGAATGTTTAAAAGATCTATTTCATAGATTATGGTGTACATCTCTGTATAGGTGTGTAGGCGTGGGACTGTCTATATGATGAAGCACTGTCTATACAGCAGGGGCATTCAACTCTTAACTATGAGGGCTGGAGCCGTCTGGTTTCCTGTTCTACCTGATAATTAATTGCACACACCTGGTGTCCCAGGTCTAAATCAGTCCCTGATTAGAGGGGAACAATGAAAATAAGGAGTGAAACTGCCTTGGAGGTCCAGAGTTGAGTTTGATGGGTCTATAGGATAAAAGCAGAAACCTGTCTGTTGTAGAGATGATGGTGTGTAGGTGTAGGAGTATCCCTAACTAGAATGAAACACTGCCTATATGATTACAAAAGCAGATACCACTCTATTATAGAGATTGGGATAGGTAAATATGAACAAAAAACACGGTGAAAAAAATGTAGTTTATCAGGTTGATCTTAAACTCAAAATATAATTTGCATTGAACCTTTAATTTAGTTTAAAAAATCATTATTTTATTTGAAAACAAATGTCATAATGATTATCACCCCTGCATTTAGTACATGTCGTACTGTGAACCCTCCCTCTGCCAAGATAAAAGCTCTGAGTCATTTCCTATAACGTTAGATGAGGTAGGAGAACACACCCTCCCTCTGCCAAGATAACAGTTCTGAATCATCTCCTATAATTTTCGATGAGGTGGGAGAACACACCCTCCCTTTGCCAAGATAACAGTTCTGAATCATCTCCTGTAACGTTAGATGAGGTGGGAGAACACACCCAGCCTCTGCCAAGATAACAGCTCTGAGTCGTCTCCTATAATGTTAGATGAGGTGGGAGAACCCACCCCCTCTGCCAAGATAACAGCTCTAAGTCGTCTCCTATAACGTTAGATGAGGTGGGAGAACCCACCCAGCCTCTGCCAAGATAACAGCTCTAAGCTCTGACGTTAGATGAGGTGGGAGAACACACCCAGCCTCTGCCAAGATAACAGCTCTGAGTAGATAGTTAGATGAGGTGGGAGAACACACCCTCCCTTTGCCAAGATAACAGTTCTGAATCATCTCCTATAATGTTAGATGAGGTGGGAGAACACACCCTCCCTTTGCCAAGATAACAGTTCTGAATCATCTCCTATAACATTAGATGAGGTGGGAGAACACACCCTCCCTTTGCCAAGATAACAGCTCAGAGTCGTCTCCTATAATGTTAGACGAGGTGGGAGAACCCTCCCTCTGCCAAGATAACAGCTGTGAGTCATTTCCTATAACGTTAGATGAGGTGGGAGAACACACCCTCCCTCTGCCAAGATAAAAGCTCTGAGTCATTTCCTATAACGTTAGATGAGGTGGGAGAACACACCCTCCCTTTGCCAAGATAACAGTTCTGAATCATCTCCTATAATGTTAGATGAGGTGGGAGAACACACCCTCCCTTTGCCAAGATAACAGTTCTGAATCATCTCCTATAATGTTAGATGAGGTGGGAGAACACACCCTCCCTCTGCCAAGATAACAGTTCTGAATCATCTCCTATAATGTTAGACGAGGTGGGAGAACACACCCACCCTCTGCCAAGATAACAGCTCTGAGTCATTTCCTATAATGTTAGATGAGGTGGGAGAACACACCCTCCCGTTGCCAAGATAACAGTTCTGAATCATCTCCTATAATGTTAGATGAGGTGGGAGAACACACCCTCCCTTTGCCAAGATAACAGTTCTGAATCATCTCCTATAACATTAGATGAGGTGGGAGAACACACCCTCCCTTTGCCAAGATAACAGCTCAGAGTCGTCTCCTATAATGTTAGACGAGGTGGGAGAACCCTCCCTCTGCCAAGATAACAGCTGTGAGTCATTTCCTATAACGTTAGATGAGGTGGGAGAACACACCCTCCCTCTGCCAAGATAACAGTTCTGAATCATCTCCTATAATGTTAGATGAGGTGGGAGAACACACCCTCCCTCTGCCAAGATAACAGTTCTGAATCATCTCCTATAATGTTAGATGAGGTGGGAGAACACACCCTCCCTCTGCCAAGATAACAGTTCTGAGTCATTTCATATAACGTTAGATGAGGTGGGAGAACACACCCTCCCTTTGCCAAGATAACAGTTCTGAATCATCTCCTATAATGTTAGATGAGGTGGGAGAACACACCCTCCCTCTGCCAAGATAACAGTTCTGAGTTCTGAATCATCTCCTATAACATTAGATGAGGTGGGAGAACACACCCTCCCTCTGCCAAGATAACAGTTCTGAATCATCTCCTATAATGTTAGACGAGGTGGGAGAACACACCCTCCCTTTGCCAAGATAACAGTTCTGAATCATCTCCTATAACGTTAGATGAGGTGGGAGAACACATAGGAAGGTATTTGAGACCATCTCTCCATACAGAAACTCTCCAGATCATTCAGAGTCCTTGGTCCTTGCTTGTGGACTCTCCTGTTCAGCTCACCCCACAGGTTTTCAATGGGGTTTAGGTCAGGGGACTGGGATGGCATTGCAAAATCTTGATTCTATGGTCAGTGAACCATTTTAATGTGGATTTGGAGGTATGTGTTGGATCGTTGTCCTGCTGGAAGATCCAGCGACGACACAGTTTTAGCCTCCTGGTAGAGGCAGACAGGTTTTGGCCTAAAATCTCCTGGTACTTGAAGAGTCCGTGATGCCAGGTGTCCTAACAAGGTTTCCAGGGCCTTTGGAAGTAAAACAGCCCCACAACATCACTTATCCACCACCATACTTCACAGTGGGGATTAGGTTCTTATCTGCATGACCATGGATCTTTACACCAAACCCACCTCTGGTGTTTTTGCCAAACGCTCTATCTTAGTCTCATCAGACCATAGAACCTGGTTCCAATGAGATTTAATAAGGCGCTTCCGCTTGTGGTTTGGTGACAGCAGAGGCTTTCTTCTGACAACCCTTCCAAATAGCTTGGTGGCATGGAGGTGGCGTCTAATTGTAGTTTTGGAGACTTGGTGACCCCAAGATGTAAGCAACATCTGCAATTCTCCAAATATGAACCATCCTTCTCACTGTTCGTGTTGGCAAAACACACTTGTGTTCTCTTCCAGGCAGGTTCATCACAGCTCCAGTTGTTTAACATTTCTTAATTATTGCCCTAATAGTGGAGATGGGTATTTTCAGGTGTGTAGCTATCTTTTTATAGGCATTGCCTGATTTGTGAAGGTCAGCAACCTTTTGTATAATTTAATTTGTGTGTTCTCTGGCCTTTCCAATGTTGAAGGATGACTAAGGGAATTTACTCTGTGTGTCACCGCATATTTATTCCCCAGTGAAACAGGAAGTCATGGATGACCACTTGAGAGTTCCCATAGAATCAGATAAACTTTAAAAAGTAAAATCTTAATCGGAATATACATCAATTAGATGTTGTTCATAATAATTTCTAGGGGTGTCAGTAACTGTGACGTGCATGTTTTTGAATAAAGTTTAAAAATATATATATATATTTTTTTCTTGAAGCAAAGGTTAGATGCATATTATATTTTGAGTGTAAGATCAAGCTGACAAACAATAAAAAATTCACAGCCATTTTTGTTAATATTTACCTAGGGTGCCAATAATTCAGGAGGGAACTGTATATGTGTACGCATATAGGACAATCCCTAAAGGCAGCGTTTCCCAAATCCAGTCCTCCAGTATCCCCAACAGTACACATTTTTGTTGTAGCCTCGGACAAACTCACCTGATTCAACTCGTTGAGGGCTTGATGATTAGTTGACAAGATGGATCAGGTGTGCTTGTCTGAGGCTACAAACAAATGTGCACTGTTGGGGGTACTGGCTGACTGGAGTTGGGAATCACTGCCTTAAGTCAACTGTAGGATTAGTCAGCTAAGCCAAGGTGTGCACTAACAGGGTGTGTTCATTTCCGCCCTGACTCCCTCATAAAGTGTACCCCTGGGAAGAGGTATGTGCCCTCTTCCAACCTCTCCCTCCATCCACATTTGTCTGCTTGTGGTTCCACTCTCTCTTTCTCTCTTCTCTCTACTCCCTTATTTTGTATTTCTATCTGCATGTCTCTCTATTTTTAATCGTTCAGCGCTTCTCTTTCTTTTTCATATTCAGATTGACTTATTCCCTCTCCTTCTCTTCATTCATGCTCCTTTCTCCTTCTCTACTCTCCTCTCTCCTTCTACTCTCTCTGTGTGCATGTTAGTGTAGTTGTCCTTGTTTGGCTCCACAGTGAGTGGGAGTGCATGTGAGTGTGTCTGTAGTGCCTCTGTGTGTGTTTCCTCCTGACTGTGACTCATCGCTCGGCTGACTCACGCGCCGCTAACAAAAACACACAGTCACCATGGCTACGGAGACTCCGCCTCCTCTTCCCCCTTACTCTCCCCTCCTCTACCCGTGTGCTTCCGTGGCTCGGCTCCGGTTTCTCCTCTTGGGCACAGCTGCCCTACTGGGGCCCTACTCCAACCTGGGCAGGGCAGGAGAGGAAGGGAGGGGGGGAGGGATGGATGGAGGAAGGGATAAATGGAGGAATGGGGGAGAGCGAGAAATAGAGAGAGGCAAAGAGTGAGCAAGTCGGGAGAGAGATATTCTTGAAGAGAGAGAGAGAGAGCGAGTGCGTGAGAGCACAGAGGCAGAGAGAGAGAGAAAAAGACAGACAGACACAGGGAAAGAGAGCACAATACCCCATCAAACCCAACAACAATGAGAGTTTAAACATGCCTGCATAGACAAGGACAGACTGAATAGGAGAGGCTAAACATGCCTGTATAGACAGACAGAATAGAAATGATCACCTGTGGATCCTTTATCCGTTTTTACTGCTCTGATAAATTGCTGCCTGCTTTGAACTTGTCCATCCTTTGATGTTGCCTGGCTTCACATCTAGAACGTAGTCAGTCTCCACCAGCGCCTCTGGGGGGTTTAATTTGTCCTCGTGTGGCATCACATTACCACAAAGACCAGGTATGGCACTGGGTGTACCGGGCTCCACACACACACTCAAACACACATGTTGGCAGACAGGCAAGCATGCATGCGTGTACACACACACACACACACACACACACACACACACACACACACACACACACACACACACACACACACACACACACACACACACACACACACACACACACACACACACACACACACACACACACACACACACACACACAGCCTAGTTTGCACTGTTGCCGTTGTTCCACCTAGCTAACTGAATGTATATTGTTGTCTTTCTGAGTGTTACTGTACAGTTCTTTTTACAGTTGTACAGTTAGTGTACAGTTGTATGTGGCCAGAGAATGTCTTTTTAGTGATTTCTGGTGGTTTCAATGTCTGTAACTCCGATGGTTCTGCTGATATAGGGATGTTTTGAAAATGCTGCCTATTTCTTGAGGTTAGGATTTACAAAGTCAACATAACATCTTAGTAATCTCTTAGACACAGCGCACGTCTTGTCTATTTGTTGACCTGACTCTGGAAAGACCGCACCATCTCCACATCCATTTCAGACACAGCCTCAACAATGACACAATAGGTATGTGTACATGTCATCACTGTGCTCCCACAACAGGGCCGTATTCACTAGGCATCAAATGGAGGGGCAGCAGGTAACCCAGCAGTTAAGAGCACTGGGCAATTAACCAAAAGGACACATGTTCGAATCCCAGAGACGACTAGGTGAAAAATCTGTTGATGTGCCCTTGAGCAAGGCACTTAACTCTAATTGCTTCTGTAAGTCACTCTGGATAAGCGTGTCTGCTAAATGACAATTTCAAAATATTCTGCTACTGTGTGCCCTAATGAATACGACCCATGTCATCACTGTGTTCTCACTGTCTGACCGTTAACTTGACCAGTCGCAGACCTCTGACCTATGCATGACTGGCTTTCTGGGAAAGCGTAGGAGGACACACACACTAGGCACCAGTCAGTGTCTCTGCTGAGTCTAGTACAAACAGGCTGGGAAGCCAGACTGCTGAGTCTATACAAACAGGCAAAGTCTAGTACAAACAGGCTGGGAAGCTCTGAATGCCAGACTGCTGAGTCTAGTACAAACAGGCTGGGAAGCTCTGAATGCCAGCCAGACTGCTGAGTCTGAGTACAAACAGGCTGGGAAGCTCTGAATGCCAGACTGCTGAGTCTAGTACAAACAGGCTGGGAAGCTCTGAATGCCAGACTGCTGAGTCTAGGACAAACAGGCTGGGAAGCTCTGAATGCCAGACTGCTGAGTCTAGGACAAACAGGCTGGGAAGCTCTGAATGCCAGACTGCTGAGTCTAGCCAGACAAACAGGCTGGGAAGCTCTGAATGCCAAGCCAGACTAGTAAAACAGGCTGCTCTGAATGCTGCTGAGTCTAGTACAAACAGGCTGGGAAGCTCTGAATGCAAACAGGCTGCTGAGTCTAGGACAAACAGGCTGGGAAGCTCTGAATGCCAGTCTGCTGAGTCTAGGACAAACAGGCTGGGAAGCTCTGAATGCCAGTCTGCTGAGTCTAGGACAAACAGGCTGGGAAGCTCTGAATGCCAGTCTGCTGAGTCTAGTACAAACAGGCTGGGAAGCTCTGAAGACTGCCAGTCTGCTGAGTCTAGTCTAGACAAACAGCCTGGGAAGCTCTGAATGCCAGACTGCTGAGTCTAGTACAAACAGGCTGGGAAGATCTGAATGCCACGCTGCTGAGTCTAGTACAAACAGGCTGGAAAGCTCTGAATGCCAGTCTGCTGAATCTAGGACAAACAGTGCTGGGAAGCTCTGAATGCCAGTCTGCTGAGTCTAGTACAAACAGGCTGGGAAGCTCTGAATGCCAGTCTGCTGAGTCTAGTGACAAACAGGCTGGGAAGCTGGGAAGCTCTGAATGCCAGTCTGCTGAATCAAACAGGCTGGGAGCTCTGACAAAGTCAGGCTGGGAAGCTCTGAATGCCAGACTGCTGAGTCTAGGACAAACAGGCTGGGAAGCTCTGAATGCCAGTCTGCTGAGTCTGAGTACAAACAGGCTGGGAAGCTCTGAATGCCAGTCTGCTGAGTCTAGGACAAACAGGCTGGGAAGCTCTGAATGCCAGTCTGCTGAGTCTAGGACAAACAGGCTGGGAAGCTCTGAATGCCAGTCTGCTGAGTCTAGGACAAACAGGCTGGGAAGCTCTGAATGCCAGTCTGCTGAATCTAGGACAAACAGGCTGGGAAGCTCTGAATGCCAGACTGCTGAGTCTGACAAACAAGCTGGGATGCTCTGAATGCCAGGACAAAAACAGGCTGGGAAGCTCTGAATGCCAGACTGCTGAGTCTAGGACAAACAGGCTGGGAAGCTCTGAATGCCAGTCTGCTGAGTCTAGGACAAACAGGCTGGGAAGCTCTGAATGCCAGACTGCTGAATCTAGGACAAACAGGCTGGGAAGCTCTGAATGCCAGTCTGCTGAGTCTAGGACAAACAGGCTGGGAAGCTCTGAATGCCAGGCTGCTGAGTCTAGGACAAACAGGCTGGGAAGCTCTGAATGCCAGTCTGCTGAGTCTAGGACAAACAGGCTGGGAAGCTCTGAATGCCAGGCTGCTGAGTCTAGGACAAACAGGCTGGGAAGCTCTGAATGCCAGGCTGCTGAGTCTAGGACAAACAGGCTGGGAAGCTCTGAATGCCAGGCTGCTGAGTCTAGGACAAACAGGCTGGGAAGCTCTGAATGCCAGTCTGCTGAAGCACCGTAGCAGACAATAAAGGACACACATTCTATAATGAGACTCTTTCACACTTGACTGAACACACGCACACAGATATATGCCCAATTAAGTGCGACCTTGAGCGGATAACTAAGTGAAGCAGGTCGCGACGTGAGCTATGTAACACAGGATGCACCTCCTGACAGCCGAAAAAAAGTGCCGCCAGTGGGTTGGGTTCCACTGGTGAAATCTTCTTATCTTGACTCAGTACAGCCTCAGAGGAATGGCCACTCCAAGGAGCCTGGTCCTCCCAGGGTTTCTCCATTGGGCCCGACTAATAGGGAGTTTTTGCTCCTGGCCGCCGTACACCGTCTCAAACGTGGTTAGCTCCAAGGAGTACAGGCTGGGTCAAGGGACCCATTGAAGTACAGTGTACCCCGCCTTCCATCACCGATATGCAGCGTACCGAAGGGCCCGTTATTAGGGAAGTCTGCTGATTCGTCAAATCGTCTCATTCAACCAAGGCTGGGTTAAAGCTAGAGATGAGGAGTTGTATGGGAACTTTGAAGACCACAAGTGTGTTGCATTGTGGGGAGTAAGTAAGGCCTCCGGTTGGAAGGCGGCTGATGCGTAGCCTATATAACGTAGAAATGTCAATCTCACGCATCGCTTTCGACCTTCGTCTCTCCCGAGCCCGTACGGGAGTTGTAGCGATGAGACGAGATAGTAACTACTAACAATTGGATACCTCGAAATTGGGGAGAAAAAGGGGTAAAAAAAAAAAAAAAAAAATGTCAATCTCGCCGTGTTTGGCCCAAACGGATGTCAACATGAAGAAATCCAACCGGCGGAACCACACACACACACACACACACACACACTCACACACACACACACACACACACACACACACACACACACACACACACACACACACACACACACACACACACACACACACACACACACACCTCCAAAACACACACTCTGGACCTCTGCGTGACCTCTAACGGGCCTGAGTACTCACGGCAGCTGGAGGCACGAGAGAATTCTGGAAACAGAGTGAAACTGTATGCCAACACTCACATAATCCTTAGGGATCGAGGGGGACAGAGAGAGAGGGGAGGACTGGGACAATAGTGAGGGAGGGAGATGGAGAGAGGGGGGAAATCCTTGAGATAGAAGAGGAGTATCTCTGAGAACTCCTGGATCACAGCTGTGGGAAGATTAGCTCATTGAACAGATGACCCCCCCCCCCACTAGTATCAGAGACAACAGATTTACAGAAGAAGAAGGGATGACACTGAGATGATGTCATATAGTCCAGAAGGAGATTGTCAAACTTTATTGAAAAAATACAACCTGCCGTATATATACTGTAGGGAGGCAGGTAGCCTAGTGGTTAAGAGCATTGGGCCAGTAACCGATAGGTCACTGGTTGGAATCTCCAAACCAACTAGGTGAAAAATCTGTCAACAAACTTTTGAGCAAGGCACTTAACCCCAAAGTGCTCCTTTAAGCTGCTTTGGATAACAGCGTCTGCCAAATGACTAAAATGTAAATATACATGGGTCATATACCATTCTGCTCAGGGTTTAACGGTCAGCTTATCATATGGAGCAATAGTAAAAACCCTTATGCAAACACATTGGTGCTAGATCACAAATGGAAACCAGAGAAATAAAAACTATTTTATCTGTACTATTATGAGTAATAGTAATGACAATATGCGTATTAACAAAAATAAATTGTGCAATATATGAAAACAGATCAGACATTTCTCTCCGTCCTAAGTGTGGTGTCGGCGCCGCATAGCACAGCTGACCCTGGCATGTACCTCAGACCGAGCCCAACCAGGGACCCGCATTTCAGACCCTACCACAATATGAACCTCCAGGGGGACCTGGGCCTGTATTCAGAAAGCGTCTCAGAGTAGGAGTGCTGAACTAGTATCAGGTCCCTCCTGTCCATATAATCTTATTAATTATGATCTAAAGGCAAAAACTGATCCTAGATCAGCACTATACAGACCCTGGGTGAATAGTAACAATAGAGACACAGAGACAAACTTTCCCTTCTATCTTCCTTCACCCCCGTATGAGATGTAGCAGTGGTTTGGTCTGGGGAGTGTTCTCTTTGTGTAGATCCTACCACAATATGAACGACCGGGGGGACCTGAGATTACTATCCGTAACAGTGGATGACACACACACAATAAGATAAACTTGACCTTCACCCCCCTATGAGGCGTGACAGTGGTTTGGTCTGGGGTGTGTCTGAGTCTGTGTGCAGGACAGCTGTCCCCTGTTGCTCCCCTGGTCTCATTCATTAGAGCATCTCTGAGTCTGACCTCCAGGATAGGCCTCTCCCACACACCCCACTGCCCCACCACCACAGCCCCCACTGGGCAGGCCCACTGATCAGAGCCCCTAGCCCCATAGCTCAGAATAACCTGATCCGAGATCAGTTTGTGCTGTCTTACCAACTCCTATGGCTATTGTTGTGTGACACCTCTTGATAATGACCATAGGAGTTGGCAATATCGCACAAATAGATCTGCGACCAGGCTATACTCACATACCAAAGCCCCTGATACCACAACCGATCCACAATCCACAGCATTCAGGCATGTTGTACAAAAATAACTGTGTCCTTCCCTTCTGAAGTGAAACAGAAAGACAGCCCAGTCTGGAGTAGCTGATACAAGCACTATGTCAGTCTGTCATCACTGTACCACAACATGAGCAGAACATTACCACAACATCACATCAACACTGAATGATGTAAGCTTTCTTTGATACGCTGGGCTCACTTTCAATCCCGTACAATATCCATCTAGTTATTTCATACATTATTTGTATCTATACTTTTGCATATAAAGGTGTTCGGCTCATAGATGTTCATAAGAAGTAATGCAGCATTATAGATGCTCATAACAAGTAATGCAGCATTATCAATGCTCATACTTTAGCAAGTAAGAAAACATTATAGATGCTCATAACAAGTAATGTAGCGTTATATTTGCTTATAACAAGTAATACAGCAGCATTATAGATGCTCATAACAAGTAATGCAGCATTATAACAATGCTCATACTTTAGCAAGTAAGAAAACATTATAGATGCTCATAACAAGTAATGTAGCATTATATTTGCTTATAACAAGTAATACAGCATTATAGATGCTCATAACAAGTAATGTGGCATTATATTTGCTTATAACAAGTAATATAGCATTATATTTGCTTATAACAAGTAATACAGCATTATATTTTCTTATAACAGGTAAAGCATGATAGATACTCATAACTAGTAATAACACATACCTGCAGGCTTTACATAATGTTACAAGGTGTTACATAGATCTCATACATCTTTAAAGTGGTCATATCATCCCCAGACGATCTTCTCCTGCTATGGTACTTTCATGTCCCAATCCTCATACATCTCTGAGCAGTGTACTGGAGTGGCTTCATGTTGCCGTGTGTCTTATTAGCACCCCTGGTGTACTAGACAGGCAGTGTAAAAACTCAACGCTTGATCTATTCACTCTTAACTTGCTTGAGGAATTCCCATTCTAGTAATTCTATTTCTATGTCGGGGACATTGGGATATGAAATAATGGAGAGGATGTCATTGATGTCATAAAGATAAGGGTCCCTTAAATAAACTAAAACTGCCTTAGAATGAGTGAAGCAGGCCTATAGGCTAGAGAATCACAGGGGGCTTGTGTGTGTGCATGTATGCATGCATTTAGTCAATGTATCTTAAATGCTATTATATTGAGAAGGAGGGATGGGTGGAGTAAGGCTTTTGATTGTCTATGCATTGTTAACACCGTCTATGAATACCAGTTCATATCCAACATAGAGAGCAAAGTGGAAATGTTATGACATTGTGAGAAAACAGATGCTTTGATACAAATACAAACAGAGATGATACAGAAGCAGTGCTGTTCAGCCTCCAGTTTGTGCTTTTCCTGGTGAGTGAATCCGTGAAGTCTGAGGCGCATCGGTCACACAATAAAATCACAGGAGGATCATGGGAGGAAGAGTTTTATCCATCTTTGGGCGTACGTTCCTTCTCTTACAGGGTCAAAACAAACCCCAATGTTTAAGATCAGGTCACAGTGTTCACAAACATCTCACATAGTCCATATTCCCCATACTTGTTATAGCTGGGCTGGCTAACACCTATCAAGGTGCTTTTCTACTTTGTAAATACAAAAAGAAGTGCCTCCTCTCTCCAGAGCAGTCCTCAGAGGAGGTGGGAGTTAGTGGTAGAAGAGGAGGGACATTGGATGGTTTAGGGAAAGACTGATGATGACGGGAGGATTCAGAAGAAGCTGGTAATCTTGAGTCTCTTATTCCAGTCCAGTCCAGCAGACAAGCTCTCTCTGGGTGGGATGAGGGTATAGAGAAGGGTGGAAGAAGGGAGGATTGAAGGAGGGGTAAAGGATGAGATGTCCATCATTCCATCCCGTCCATTTTGGAAGCAGGGGGGAGTCGGTGTTGGATGGCCAACGTTCAAAGAACAACATTCTATCTGCATATTCTCTTCTGTTGGATTGGGTGGTAGTGGTGGTGGTGGTGGTGTGGTGGTGGTGGGGTGGTGGTGGTAGTGGTGGTGGTGGGGTGGTGGGGTGGTGGTGGTGGTGGTGGTAGGGTGGTGGTGGGGTAACGGGTAGGAATGTTGAAGGTAAGTTTCAGATATGTCAAATTCGACAGTCTTTCTGCTTCTCTCATTGGGTGGCAGAAAAGTTCAGAAGTTGCTGAAGAGCTGGTGTTTTTTGTCCCAGTCCATCTGAGGGGCTCTCTTCTTGGCTCTCTTGGCGTGGGCCTTCTCTTTGGCCTCAGCCGCAGTGGGACTCAGGAGCAGGCCGATCTCAGCAAACGGGTCCATCAGACGGCTCGCCTCGTCCTCTCCCAGCTAGATACAGAGACAGACAGAGACAGACAGAGACAGACAGAGACAGACAGAGACAGACAGAGACAGAGACAGACAGAGACAGACAGAGACAGACAGAGACAGACACAGACAGACAGAGACAGACAGAGACAGACAGAGACAGACAGAGACAGACAGAGACAGACAGAGACAGAGACAGACAGAGACAGACACAGAGACAGACAGAGACAGACAGAGACAGACAGAGACAGACAGACATTAATATCAGAGACTATGGTAGTTATAGTGTGGATGACATACAAGTTCAGTTGAGGTCAATTCAGGTAGTAAACGGGAATTCCAATTCTTCTAATTTGCTCAATGATTTGGAATTGGTCAAATGTGGGAATGGTAAAATCGGTAGACTTCAGTTTACTTCCTGAATGTAATGAATTGAAATAGAACCCTGATGTGTAATTCTGATAATATCTGTGTTAATGTGATACATGTGTTATATGAAATAACAAGAGGTTATATACTGTACACTCCAATATAGTCCACACACACATGCAGACACACATATACACACATCTTGCACGCTTTATTGTATGTTTGTACACACACACACACACACACACACACACACACACACACACACACACACACACACACACACACACACACACACACACACACACACACACACACACACACACACACACACACACACACACACACACACGTCTCACCTGCAGGCTGTTGTCTGGACTGCTCAGGTCAGAGTGGTGTGACTGGATGGAGCTGCTGGTGAAGCTGCCGTTGATCTGAGGACTGGGGGAGCCGTTGGATATGGACGGACCGTCAAAGTCTGGGAAAGAAGGGTCAGAATTACGCTCTACGTACAGATCTAGGATCAGCTTCTCTACCCTTTCCTCCCCCCCAATCCTAACCTGAACCATTAGTGGGGGAAATGCAAAACTGATCCACCCTACGGGCAACTTCACCCAACACCTAGAATTACAGGCTCAGATTTGGAGGTCAGTAATCTGATGCTGGTTTTGATGAACAACACCGTAATATTTCACTATAGATTAGGATCATCAACACCATTACTGACTATTACATTACTCAATATACAACTGTAAAATGTAGATGAACAATTAGACTAGAGACTTGTCCCGAGCTGTACTGTGCCTTTGGCGTGGTTTATAAGAGTACACTTTAAATAAATATTCTGTTTTACAGATAAACAAGGGTGTAGGCCTACCTTTAACGTGGCTGGCCAATGGGGTGACACCCATCTTCTTAAAGTGATGGTCTGTGTCAGGGTCCACCACCAGCAGCCTGGTCTCATCTCCTCCTCTCTTTATGAAGGCCACGACCTCCGCATGACGCATGCCCTCCACGTTCACCCCATTCACCTGAAAGGAGAGAAGGGAGAGAGAGGGGAAGAAAGGGTGTTATGGGTGAGTGATGTTAGATGTCTCCATCTATACTGTTGTCTGTTACTCTGTGATCTGGCCTCGTCACTGTCTCAATGTTTCAATGTCTGACAGATGTTCAAGGCTGTCTGGTTGTGAATATGGATACAGTAGGAAAGAAACAGCGAACTGTAGATCCTGCTGCTGGTTCAGACAGGAACAACTACGTATCCAAAACAAGTTCTAAAAAAAGCACACTAGTGATGTTGGTTGGTCGGTCGTCTGTCATAACTGGTGTGCAGACTTTACACTGGTTGACTTCTGATTCGTCCACATTGGACCAGTGCAGCAGGTCACCAGTCTCAATCCAACAACATTCTCTTTACCTGACCCAGCGTTTTAGAGAACACATTCACAACTGTCCAAAAGCATGGTATAGCCTAAACTAAAATACTTATTTATTCAGACAAGGATCAACTGAATATGCAAACCGTTACTTGATCCAAACAGTAGAGGGTACTATGCACCAAAACAATCATTTTCCACCGGACTCAATGAAGAGTGAGGACAAAACCTGTGAGGAATCAGACACACATTTTTGCAAGATGGTGCATAGAGAGAATATTCTGCATTCCTTCCTCAATGACGTACAAACTGAACAGAATACCTTTACATTCCATACTCCATTACAACAAGGATGGAACGAGCATGTAAGCTAATGGGCTCTAACAGTAGAACATCATTTATTTGTTTCTTTTACAAACACTTTCTCTCTCTCTTTGGTCATAGTAAACCCTCTTTTATTGGTTCGGCAACTTGTGAATTCAGCTGGAAAAGAGTGAGGGGGGAGTGTGTGAGGGGAGCGAGAGTGAGGGGGGAGTGTGTGAGGGGAGCGAGAGTGAGGGGGGAGTGTGTGAGGGGAGCGAGAGTGAGGGGGAGGGGAGCGAGAGTGAGGGGAGTGTGTGAGGGGAGCGAGAGGGGGGGAGTGTGTGAGGGGAGCGAGAGTGAGGGGGGAGTGTGTGAGGGGAGTGAGAGTGTCTGAAAGGTAAGAAGAAGCCCTCACACCTCCACCTCAGTCACTAACACATCAGCAAGTTTCTGTTGGAGAGTTTCTGCCTGTGACTTTCCACAGACTCCTGTATATTCCATGAACTCTATTCAGCGAGTACTGTAGCTTTGCACGATGCTGCCAGCCTTAACGTTGGTACACCATCAAATATTGATGCCTAGCTTCTGCTGAACCAATAGTGTGGGTTTCAGGTATCAGTGTCCTGAGGGGGATTTTGTTTTAAAATTCAGTAACGCTGCTGCTTATGAAGTGAGGGCAGTAGGAGTTGGTTATGACACAGACTGGTCTAATACACTGTAACAGCACGGCTACATACCAGACTGGTCTAATACACTGTAACAGCACGGCTACATACCAGACTGGTCTAATACACTGTAACAACACGGCTAGATACCAGACTGGTCTAATACACTGTAACACGGCTAGGTACCAGACTGGTCTAATACACTGTAACACGGCTAGATACCTGACTGGTCTAATACACTGTAACAGCACGGCTAGATACCAGACTGGTCTTATACACTGTAACAGCACGGCGAGATACCAGACTGGTCTAATACACTGTAACAGCACGGCTACATACCAGACTGGTCTAATACACTGTAACAGCACGGCTACATACCAGACTGGTCTAATACACTGTAACAGCACGGTGAGATACCAGACTGGTCTAATACACTGTAACACGGCTAGATACCTGACTGGTCTAATACACTGTAACAGCACGGCTAGATACCAGACTGGTCTAATACACTGTAACAGCACGGCTACATACCAGACTGGTCTAATACACTGTAACAACACGGCTAGATACCAGACTGGTCTAATACACTGTAACAGCACGGCTACATACCAGACTGGTCTAATACACTGTAACAACACGGCTAGATACCAGACTGGTCTAATACACTGTAACAACACGGCTAGATACCAGACTGGTCTAATACACTGTAACAGCACGGCTACATACCAGACTGGTCTAATACACTGTAACAGCACGGCTAGATACCAGACTGGTCTAATACACTGTAACAGCACGGCTACATACCAGACTGGTCTAATACACTGTAACAGCACGGCTACATACCAGACTGGTCTAATACACTGTAACAGCACGGCTAGGTACCAGACTGGTCTAATACACTGTAACACGGCTAGGTACCAGACTGGTCTAATGCACTGTAACAGCACGGCTAGATACCAGACTGGTCTAATACACTAACAGCACGGCTAGATACCAGACTGGTCTAATACACTGTAACAGCACGGCTAGATACCAGACTGGTCTAATACACTGTAACAGCACGGCTAGATACCAGACTGGTCTAATACACTGTAACAGCACGGCTACATACCAGACTGGTCTAATACACTGTAACAGCACGGCTAGATACCAGACTGGTCTAATACACTGTAACAGCACGGCTACATACCAGACTGGTCTAATACACTGTAACAGCACGGCTAGATACCAGACTGGTCTAATACACTGTAACAGCACGGCTACATACCAGACTGGTCTAATACACTGTAACAGCACGGCTAGATACCAGACTGGTCTAATACACTGTAACAGCACAGCTAGATACCAGACTGGTCTAATACACTGTAACAGCACGGCTAGATACCAGACTGGTCTAATACACTGTAACAGCACGGCTACATACCAGACTGGTCTAGTACACTGTAACAGCACGGCTAGATACCAGACTGGTCTAATACACTGTAACAGCACGGCTACATACCAGACTGGTCTAATACACTGTAACAACACGGCTAGATACCAGACTGGTCTAATACACTGTAACAGCACGGCTACATACCAGACTGGTCTAATACACTGTAACACAGCTAGGTACGGCTAATACACTGTAACAGCACGGCTAGGTACCAGACTGGTCTAATACACTGTAACAGCACGGCTAGATACCAGACTGGTCTAATACACTAACAGCACGGCTAGATACCAGACTGGTCTAATACACTGTAACAGCACGGCTAGATACCAGACTGGTCTAATACACTGTAACAGCACGGCTAGATACCAGACTGGTCTAATACACTGTAACAGCACGGCTAGGTACCAGACTGGTCTAATGCATTGTAACAGCATGGCTAGATACCAGACTGGTCTAATACACTGTAACAGCACGGCTAGATACCAGACTGGTCTAATACACTGTAACAACACGGCTAGATACCAGACTGGTCTAATACATAACAGCACTAGTACTGTTACACCAGACTGTAACAAGTCTAGTGGTGCCTGTTAACGGCTAGGAGAGACTGGGAGGACGGCTAGAGACCAGACTGGTCTCAATACACTGTAACAACACGGCTACATACCAGACTGGTCTAATACACTGTAAAGCACGGCTACATACCAGACTGGTCTAATACACTGTAACAGCACGGCTAGATACCAGACTGGTCTAATACACTGTAACAGCACGGCTACATACCAGACTGGTCTAATACACTGTAACAGCCCTCTGGTCTATCCACTGTAACAGCACTGTCTACATACCAGACTGGTCTCACAGTCTCTCTCTCTGTCCCTCTGTCTAACAGTCTATCCGGCTAGATCGACTGGTCTCTACTCTGTCCCTCTGTCTCTCTGTCCCTCTCACTGTCTAGATCCAGACTGTCTCTGTCCCTCTAACAGGACTGTCTCTCTCTCTGTCTAATCCCTGTCGCTCTGTCTCTCTCTCTGGTCTCTGTCAGCACTCTCGCTCCAGACTGGTCTAATACCCTCTCGCTCTGTCTCTCTCTGTCTCAGGTCTCTGTCTCTACACTGTAACAGCTCTGTCTCTGGTCTAATACACTGTCAACACGGCTCGCTCTGTCTCTCTCTCTGTCTCTGTCCCTCTCGCTCTGTCACTCTCTCTCTCTGGAAATCTGTCCCTCTGCTCTGTCTCTCTCTAATGTCTATCCCAAGAGAAGACTGTCTAATCTCTGTGTCTAAACTGGTCTAATGAGAAAAAGATACCAGACTGCTCTGACTCTCTAAGCAGTGAACAACTGTCTCTGTCCCTGACTCTCTCTGTCTCTGTCCCTCTCGCTCTGTCTCTCTCTCTGTCTATCCCTCTCGCTCTGTCTCTCTCTCTGTCTCTGTCCCTCTCGCTCTGTCTCCCTCTCTGTCTCTGTAACCCTCTCGCTCTCCTCTCTCTGTCTATCCCTCTCGCTCTGTCTCTCTCTCTGTCTCTGTCCCTCTCGCTCTCTCTCTCTCTGTCTATCCCTCTCGCTCTGTCTCTCTCTCTGTCTCTGTCCCTCTCGCTCTGTCTCTGTCTCTGTCTATGTAACCTCTCGCTCTGTCTCTCTCTCTGTCTATCCCTCTCTCATAACTCTGTCTCTCTCTCTGTCTCTGTCCCTCTCGCTCTGTCTCTCTCTTGTGTCTATCCCTCTAAGCTCTGTTATGGTCTCTCTCTCGCTCTGTCTCTGTCCCTCTCGCTCTGTCTCTCTCTCTGTCTGTCCCTCTCGCTCTGTCTCTCTCTCTGTCTCTGTCCCTCTCGCTCTGTCTCTCTCTCTGTCTCTCTGTCCCTCTCGCTCTGTCTCTCTCTCTGTCTCTGTCCCTCTCGCTCTGTCTCTCTCTCTGTCTCTGTCCCTCTCGCTCTGTCTCCCTCTCTGTCTATCCCTCTCGCTCTGTCTCTCTCTCTGTCTATCCCTCTCGCTCTGTCTCTCTCTCTGTCTATCCCTCTCGCTCTGTCTCTCTCTCTGTCTATCCCTCTCGCTCTGTCTCCCTCTCTGTCTATCCCTCTCGCTCTGTCTCTCTCTCTGTCTATCCCTCTCGCTCTGTCTCTCTCTCTGTCTATCCCTCTCGCTCTCTCTCTGTCTCTGTCCCTCTCGCTCTGTCTCTCTCTCTGTCTCTGTCCCTCTCGCCATTAGAGTAGGTGTCAGAACATAAGGCTCAGTGGAGTCATCACACACACTAATTGGTAGAGAATCGTCTCATCATACCAGCCCTAGTGCATGAGGAGGAACAAGACCCCTTTGTGTTGGGATAGGGGAGCAGGTGTTGTGTCATGTTTCATAGCAGCAGCAATCCTTCACAATCAACAAAACAATCCAGCCCACTCAAGCTAATTAATAGGGCCCTTGTTCGTTAGGCGACTCCCACACAATACAACAGTCAGTGTAGTGCCAGTGGTCCAAAGCTGTTTTTCATTGGAATACAGTGCTGTTTGAATGCTTTACAGAGCAGTCGTTTTCAAGGTACAATCATAATCGTCAGTGTTTGCTTAGGTTGTACACCCCTGGAATGTTTCAATGGTTTACCTTTGTGTGTGTGTGTGTGTGTGTGTGTGTGTGTGTGTGTGTGTGTGTGTGTGTGTGTGTGTGTGTGTGTGTGTGTGTGTGTGTGTGTGAGAAGAGAAGAATGGGTCTTCACCTTGCTAACGAGCTGCTGACAGATGGACCAAGCAGTGCCGTGCCACACAGTTGCTTGGTCAGAGACATCCTCCATTAGCCACAGAGAATAACACACATAATCATCCTCTAGTCAACCGCTGAGCCCATACACCTGCCTGGGGTTACCTAGGCAAACCCCGGGCTCTGCCTGCAGTTTCAGCAGGTACAGTGACCTAGCCACTAGCACTAATCCAGCTAGAGCGAACAGACACAGCATTCAAACCAATGACTGAGTGAAACAGGGCTTCACTGACTACAGTTTACTGACACTGACCTGTATAGGGAAACTGCATAAGGTAAAAGTAGTCCTTAACCCCAGACCTAGGACCAGATCAGCCTACTCCTGATCCTAACCTAGATTATTATAGGCAGTGATGTAAAGTTCACTAAATTACAAAAGTATGTGGACACCTGCTCACTGAACATCTCCTTCAACATCATGCGCATTGATATGGGTTGGTCCCCCTTTGCTGCTACAACAGCCTCCACTCTTCTGGGAAGGCTTTCCACTAGATGTTGGAACATTGCTGTGTGGACTTGCTTCCATTCAGCCACAAGAGCATTAGTGAGGTTGCACACTGATGTTGGGCGATTAGGCCTGGCTTCCAGTCGGCACTCCAATTCATCCCGAAGGTGTTCGGTGGGGTTGAGGTCAGGGCTCTGTACAGGCCAGTCAAGTTCTTCCACACTGATCTTGACAAACTATTTCTGTATGGACCTCACTTTGTGCACTGGGGCATTGCCATGCTGAAACAGGAAAAGGGCCTTCCCAAACTGTTGCCACAAAGTTGGAAGCCCAGAATCGTCTAGAATAAGGGGCCTAGCCCAAACCATGAAAAACAGCCCCAGACCATTATTCCCCCTCCACCAAACTTTACCGTTGGCACTATGCATTGGGGCAGGTAGTGTTTTTCTGCCATCCGCCAAACCCAGATTCGTCCGTCAGACTGCCAGGTGGCGAAGCATGATTCATCACTCCAGAGAACGCGTTTCCACTGCTCCAGAGTCCAAGCTTTATACCATTCCAGCTGACGCTTGGTATTGCTCATGGTGATCTTAGGCTTGTGTGCGACTGCTCGGCCATGGAAACCCACTTTTATGAAGCTCCCGACGAACAGTTGTTGTGCTGCAGATGTTGCTTCCAGAGGCAGTTTAGAACTCAGTAGTGAGTGTTGCAACCGATGATAGATGATTTTAACGCACCACACACTTCAGCACTCGGCAGTCCCATTCTGTGAGATTATGTGTGGCCTACCACTTCGTGGCTGAGCTGTTGTTGCTCCTAGACGTTTCCACTTTACAATAACAGCACTTAGAGTTGACCGGCGTAGCTCTAGCAGGGCAGAAATTTGACAAACCGACTTGTTGAAAAGGTGGCATCCTATGATGCTGCCACGTTGAAAGTCACTGAGCTCTCAAAAAGCCATTCTACTGCCAATGTTTGTCTAGGGAGATTTCATGGCGGTGAGCTGGATTTTATACACCTGTCAGCAACGGTGTGGCTAAAATAGCCAAATCCACTCATTTGAAGAGTTGTCCACATACTTTTGTATATATGGTGTAATTAAGTAAAAATACTTTAAAGTACTACTTAAGTAGTTTTTTGGTGTATCTGTACTTTACTATTGATATTTTTGACAACTTAAAATTTTCCTCCACTGTAGTCCTAAAAGAAAATGATGTACCTTTTACTTAATACATTTTCCCTGACACCCAAAGTAGTCATTACATTTTCAATGCTTAGCAGGACAGGAAAAAGGTCGACGCACTTATCAAGAGAGCATCGGACTCACTAAACACACGTGCTTCATTTGTAAATTATGTCTGAGTGTTGGAGTGTGCCTCTGGTTATCCGTACATTGAAAAACAAGAAACTTGTGCTATCTGGTTTGCCTAATATAAGGAATGTGAAATTATTTATACTTTTACTTTTGATACCTAAGTATATTTTAGCAATTACATTTACTTTTGATACTTAAGTATATTTAAAACCAAAGCGTTTTTAAAACTTTAACTCGAGTATTTTACTGGGTGACTTTCAGTCTATCGGTAAATAGCCCTTCCATGTTTACCTACCTCATCCCCATACTGTTTATATTTATTTACTTTTCTGCTCTTTTGCACACCTATATCTCTACCTGCACATGACCATCTGATCATTTATCACTCCAGTGTTAATCTGCAAAATTGTAATTATCCGCCTACCTCCTCATGCCTTTTGCACACAATGTATATAGACTCTTTTTTCTACTGTGTTATTGACTTGTTTATTGTTTACTCCATGTGTAACTAACTCTGTGTTGTCTGTTCACACTGCTATGCTTTATCTTGGCCAGGTCGCAGTTGCAAATGAGAACTTGTTCTCAACTAGCCTACCTGGTTAAATAAAGGTGAAATAAAAATAAAATAAAAAATGTTCTATCAAGGTATCTTTAATTTGATTAATATATGACAATTGGGTACTTTTTCCACCACTGATTATAGGGACCTAATCTAGCTAATCTAGCTAACACAGACAGGGTTTCAATGACTATAGACAAACCACTCTGAGCTGAAACTGTACACCCAGACTGTGTTCATTGAAATCCCTTTCACTCGGTCCTGTCAAAACACAGCTGATACTGTTGAGCCCCATTCATACAGGAAAGGAGAAGGCCAAGGCGTTTAACTGTTGTGTTTCAGAGGAGGACACCAATACAGCTTCTTGATCTACAAATACCTTCTTGAATATGACGTGGTGTAATGTCACAGCTGGTTGCTGAATGCTGCTTTGCAGACATATTGGGGAAGGTAATGCATAGACGATAGAATTGTTTTTTATTTATTTTTTTATTTCACCTTTATTTAACCAGGTAGGCTAGTTGAGAACAAGTTCTCATTTTGCAACTGCGACCTGGCCAAGATAAAGCATAGCAGTGTGAACAGACAACACAGAGTTACACATGGAGTAAACAATTAACAAGTCAATAACACAGTAGAAAAAGGGGAGTCTATACCAATTTGCTAAGTGTTGGAAGCAATCTGGATAAGTGTCTGCTAAATAGTCTTAAATGTAAATGTAAATGTATATACAATGTGTGCAAAAGGCATGAGGAGGTAGGCGAATAATTACAATATTGCAGATTAACACTGGAGTGATAAATGATCAGATGATCATGTACAGGTAGAGATATTGGTGTGCAAAGAGCAGAAAAGTAAATAAATAAAAACTGTGGGGATGAGGTAGGTGAAAATGGGTGGGCTATTTACCAATAGACTATGTACAGCTGCAGCGATCGGTTAGTTGCTCAGATAGCTGATGTTTGAAGTTGGTGAGGGAGATAAAGTCTCAACTTCAGCGATTTTTTGCAATTCGTTCCAGTCACAGGCAGCAGAGTACTGGGAAGGGCACGAAAGGCGGCCAAATGAGGTGTTGGCTTTAGGGATGATCAGTGAGATACACCTGCTGGAGCGCGTGCTGCGGATGGGTGTTGCCATCGTGACCAGTGAACTGAGATAAGGCGGAGCTTTACCTAGCATGGCCTTGTAGATGACCTGGAGCCAGTGGGTCTGGCGGACGAGTATGTATTCCAGCGGGCCAGCCGACTAGTATTCGCATTTCAGGAAAGTCGCAGTGGTGGGTAGTATAAGGTGCTTTAGTGACAAAACGGATGGCACTGTGATAAACTGCATCAGTTTGCTGAGTAGAGTGTTGGAAGCAATTTTGTAGATGACAGGACGTCGCCGTCGAGGGATCGTCTCTCTCCTGTAGGATAGTCAGTTTTACTAGGGTAGGTTAGGAGCTTGGCAGCGTGAGTGAAGGAGGCTTTGTTGCGGAATAGAAAGCCGACTCTTGATTTGATTTTCGATTGGAGATGTTTGATATGAGTCTGGAAGGAGAGTTTGCAGAATGAGATGCTATTCCTGGGCGTTATGAATTGAAGAGCACAGTAGAGACAGACAGTACTGTATTGTCTCAGGGAAGTATTTGGGCTCTCCTGAGTGCTTACAGTATCTAAGCAGTGGGGAGGAGTCAGTGGAATGTCTACAGTACTGCATTGAACTATACCCTGTATTAACCCAATGGAGCCCATTGTATCCTGTCTCTGTCTCTCTCTTCCTGGGCGTGTACTGGAAGGGTCATTTGTAGTCATCTGGAGGGTCTCTGTCTCTTCTTGGGCCTTCAGGGCGTCTCTCTCCCTGGGCGTATGTGTATTCAGGTTCAGGGAAGGGCATTCTGTCTCTCTTCCTGGGCAGGGGGCAGGGTATCTCTGTCTCTCTCCCTGGGCGTGTGTATTCAGGTTCAGGGAAGTCTCTCTCTCCCTGGGCGTGTGTATTCAGGTTCAGGGAATTCAGGGTATTCAGGGCAGGGTATCTCTGTCTCTCTCCTGGGCGTGTGTATTCAGGTTCAGGAAGGGAAGGGTATCTCTGTATCTCTGTCTCTCTCTCCCTGGGCGTGTGTATTCAGGTTCAGGGAAGGGTATCTCTGTCTCTCTCCCTGGGTGTATCTTTGTGTGTATTCAGGTTCAGGGGAAGGGCATTCAGGTTCAGGGAAGGGTGTCTCTCTCCTGGGCGTGTGTATTCAGGTTCAGGGAAGGGTATCTCTTTAAGGGGCGTTTTATTAGGTTCAGGGCACTGTCTCTCTCCCTTGTTGTGAACACCAGTATTCAGGACAGGGTGTCTCTCTCCCTGGGCGTGATTCAGGTTCAGGGAAGGGTATCTCTGTCTCTCTCCCCTGGGCCCAGGTCTGACAGAATCTATGCAGAAGAAGTCGAGGTCTCTCTGTCTCTCTCCCTGGATGTGTGTCTTCAGGTGCAGGGCAGGGACTCTTAGTCTCTATATAAACATGATAAAACCTATTTATGGACCATCCCTGAGCACATAGACAGGGAGACTCTGGCCTGTTATTGTCATCTAACAGACACAGGAAGCTAGCTCCTCCCTAGCTGTGTATTCAGATCACTATCCCTGTTTCCTGTTGCTGGACAGACAGAGGAACATCAAAGCATTGAAAGCAACTCCTCCCTCTGTTGCCAGTGTGTGGGCAACTGTCTATTGTCTCTCTCCCTGGGCTGTATGGGCAGGACTGGAATGGTATAGCCCCTGTGCATGTGTATGTGGAGGGTCTCTCTTTGACCCTGTTGGGGTCTACTGTATCCAACTGCTCTCAATGCCATATTACACTGTTGGAACAGGGTACTGGCCCTGGATGTGTGTCTTCTTTCAGGGAAGGGACTCTTTAGTCTCTATCCCTAAACATGATAAAACCTATTTAGGTTAGGTTTAGTTAAGCAAGCTAGATTCTGTTTGACCCTGTGGACGTACTTTCAAGGGTTTGACCCTGTGTTTTTGGCAACTGTGTATTTTACCTGGGCGTGACTGGGAAGGGTATTTGTCCCTGTGTGATGTTTGACCCTGGGCGTACCTGTATCTGTCTGCCTGCCATATTACACTGTTGGGACTGTCTGTCTGCATATGGCCCTGTCTGACCCTGTATTTGACCCTGTCTGACCCTGGGCGTGTGTTGGCCCTGTCTGACCCTGTATTTGGTTCCCTGCCTGACCCTGTCTTGCCTGACCCTGTTTTGGCCCTGTGTGGGCTTGTTGTGTATTCAGGTTCAGATGTACTGCTCTGGGGTCAGGGCTCATGGGAGTGTGTCCGGGTCTGATTGAGAGTGTGTATGGTGAGCAGGATCAGTATGTTTCACACGTCTGCTTCTCTCCTGTGTCTCCTTCTATCCCTCTGCTTTCCCACCATCCCTTCTTTCTCCCACACATTCAGCCCTCATATGTTTCTCTCTTGTCTGTATCCTGCTTTCAGACTGATGAACAACCTCTCCCCCCTATCAGCCTGTCCTCCTTAATCTCAACTAAAACATGTGCGATATGAGGCTGGGGTCCAGGCCGTGTTATAGCAGTGGTATCGTTAGAGGGGTTAAACCAGGCACATGTGGCCCTGCACACGCATGAAGGATGAGCATTGAGACTGCTGCCACACGAGGTCACACCTGTGTACACACACACTGATAAACCCAAACATTCACAAGCAAGCACACATACATTTGCATGTACATAGGGGAGTAAAAATGCCTCTTGGGGTCTCACTCTGTATCCCTTATCTCAGACACATGTTCAATCACCCCACTCCCTCTCTCTCTCTGTTCTATAAACCCCGTTAATTAGGGTGTTCCAACCCCATTTCTCAAAGCACACCTCATTAGGGTCTCATTAGGACCAATGTAAACTAGCTGATTGGAGTCTGTCTCCTTCTCTCTCACCACTTGTCTAAAGTTTACAAACCAAGCCTCTACTGGTCCATAGTTCCGTGATTATTAAGACATCAGACTCCCTCCTCCCTCTCCCACCAATCCCCTGCACCTCTATCCTCCTCCTGGACTAGCCCTTCTTCCCAGCCTCCTCCTCACCTTCATGAAAAATAAACCCCTTCATGGAGCTCCACAGTCCCCACCCGTCTTCTTCAGTCTCTAACCACTTGCCCTCTTTCGACACCAATCCTCCCCTCCTCCACCCATCCCCCTCTCCTCTCCCCTCCTTCACCCATCCCCTCTCCCTCACCTCTATGAGTCTGTCCTGTGGTCTGAGCCCGGCGTGGTCGGGCTGGAGACCCAGGGTCCAGGGAGCGGATGTACTGGCCCGGCCGACTTCTCACTGTGCAGGTTGAAGCCGCACACAACCAGTCTCGGCCCGCACCAGATGGCACAGTCTGGGGAACAGCTCCGATGGGTCCACTGGTGTCCGCGCCACCTGGGCATGGGCATTAACATGGGCCAGAGCCTCCTGTAGTGAACAGAGAGAAAGATACACAATATCATCGACAATTGAGTCATATACACTACTGAGTATTCAAAGAAGTCCTGTCAGATGTAAGTGCAGAAGGAAGAAGTTTGGATCCCTCCAATGGTCTTTATTGCTTGTTTGTGTTCTCTACCAAACAAACACCACTAATGTGTTTAATATGTCCATTATCACAGGGAAATGAAATGTGTCTTCTGCTTGATCCCAACCCCTACCTATCTACTGTATATCCTGTTCAACTTGAGTCAGAGAAGCAGAACAGATTGAAGATACCCACACATAGTATGTACAACACCAGCACATGTACTAAGGCCATATGAGCAGAGAGATAAATCCTCCGTGACAGATCATCCTGATGTTGTTACAGTAAGATGACTGTCAAAGAAATCAAATAGTTATCACACCACAGGAATGTCCATACAGTGGGGTAAAAAAGTATTTAGTCAGCCACCAATTGTGCAAGTTTTTCCACTTATAAAGATGAGAGAGGCCTGTAATTTTCATCATAGGTACACTTCAACTATGACAGACAAGATGAGGAAATTAATCCAGAAAAATCACATTATAGGATTTTTAATGAATTTATTTGCAAATTATGGTGGAAAATAAGTATTTGGTCACCTACAAACAAGCAAGATTTCTGGCTCTCACAGACCTGTAACTTCTTCTTTAAGAGGCTCCTCTGTCCTCCACTCGTTACCTGTATTAACGGCACCTGTTTGAACTTGTTATCAGTATAAAATACACCTGTCCACAACCTGAAACAGTCACACTCCAAACTCCACTATGGGCCAAGACCAAAGAGCTGTCAAAGGACACCAGAAACAAAATTATAGACCTGCACCAGGCTGGGAAGATAGGTAAGCAGCTTGGTTTGAAGAAATCAACTGTGGGAGCAATTATTAGGAAATGGAAGACATACAAGACCACTGATCATCTCCCTCGATCTGGGGCTCCACGCAAGATCTCACCCCGTGGGGTCAAGATGATCACAAGAACGGTGAGCAAAAATACCAGAACCACACGGGGGGACCTAGTGAATCACCTGCAGAGAGCTGGGACCAAAGTAACAAAGCCTACCATCAGTAACACACTACGCCGCCAGGGACTCAAATCCTGCAGTGCCAGACGTGTCCCCCTGCGTAAGCCAGTACATGTCCAGGCCCGTCTGAAGTTTGCTAGAGAGCATTTGGATGATCCAGAAGAAGATTGGGAGAATGTCATATTGTCAGATGAAACCAAAATATAACTTTTTGGTAAAAACTCAACTCGTCGTGTTTGGAGGACAAAGAATGCTGAGTTGCATCCAAAGAACACCATACCTACTGTGAAGCATGGGGGTGGAAACATCATGCTTTGGGGCTGTTTCTCTGCAAAGGGACTAGGACGACTGATCCGTGTAAAGGAAAGAATGAATGGGGCCATGTATCGTGAGATTTTGAGTGAAAACCTCCTTCCATCAGCAAGGGCATTGAAGATGAAACGTGGCTGGGTCTTTCAGCATGACAATGATCCCAAACACACCGCCCGGGCAACGAAGGAGTGGCTTCGTAAGAAGCATTTCAACGTCCTGGAGTGGCCTAGCCAGTCTCCAGATCGCAACCCCATAGAAAATCTTTGTAGGGAGTTGAAAGTCCGTGTTGCCCAATCAACAGCCCCAAAACATCACTGCTCTAGACGAGATCTGCATGGAGGAATGGGCCAAAATACCAGCAACAGTGTGTGAAAACCTTGTGAAGATTTACAGAAAACGTTTGACCTCTGTCATTGCCAACAAAGGGTATATAACAAGTAAGTATTGAGATAAACTTTTGTTATTGACCAAATACTTATTTTCCACCATAATTTGCAAATGAATTAATTCAAAATCCTACAATGTGATTTTCTGGATTTTTTTCCCTCATTTTGTCTGTCATAGTTGAAGTGTACCTATGATGAAAATTACAGGCCTCTCATCTTTTTAAGTGGCTGACTAAATACTTTTTTGCCCCACTGTATGTAGGCCTGTATCTCCTTAACACTGCTAGCCTATCAGTGGAAAAAACACTCAGCAGCTGCTCTATACTGAGTCTATAGTTGTAATGTCAATGATTTGGACTTTAAGTATAGAAAGAAAATCTCCAACTCAAAGACCTTCCCCTTGTATAAAACTAACTCATCTCAACACCACATCATAACACTCACCTCAACCACAGCCACACATAACAACTGATTATCAGGAAAGTGATATGCAATCTGAGATAAAAGGGTTTCAAACAAGTTCTTCAGCTGTCCCCATAGGATAACCCCTTTTGGTTCCAGGAAAAGCCTTTTGGTTCCAGGTAGAACCCTTTTGTGTTTGATGTAGAGCCCTCAGTGGAAAGGAACCTGGAACTAAAACGGTTCTAGCTGAAGAACCCTTTTAGGTTCTAGATAGCACCTTTTCTAAGACTGTAGACTACACTGTACATGGGAATCGGAGTAAATGTTGTGTTGATTATCTGTGTAAAACGTCACAATGAGCATCTCGTGTCACGACTTCAGCCGGAGTCGGCTCCTCTCCTTGTTCGTTCGGCAGTCGACGTTACCGGCTTTCTAGCCATCGCCGCTCCATTTTTCATGTATCCATTTGTTTTGTCTTGTTCCATGCACACCTGGTTTTCATTCCCCAATCAATCTACATGTATTTATTCCCCTGTTTCCCATCATGTCTTTGTGTTAGATTGTTTGTGTTACGTGTGTGTTGCTGACGCACCAGACTGGCTTGTTTTTCCCTGTTATTTTTCATGAAGATGTTTATTGTTAAACATAATTCTTGTGACGGTTTTGCGCGTTTTGCACTTTTGCCTAAATAAAGTGTGCGCCTGTTTACAAATCCCTGCTCTCCTGCACCTGAATTCGCTACCAGTACGTACACTTCTGACATCTAGGTTCATTCACTAACTATACGTGTCACTGGTGACAGAGTAATTGTTATTAATGACATGGTGTAACCTCACCTCCACTGTGGGGTGATAAGGAGTCGTGAAGGGGGTGTAGGGGGTCTGGGCTAACCCCCATATGAGACCCTATCCCTCAAACACCCAATGAAGAACACATACCTGCCACACGCTATCTGTGTGTGTGTGTGTGTGTGTGTGTGTGTGTGTGTGTGTGTACTATCACACAATGTCTGCATTATACATCGCCTGTCATCAGACAATACATCCAGTCCTGCCAAGGTATTTTTAGCAGACAGACACACAGGGTGTGGTGCACTATGTTGGCTCATATGGAGGGACGACAACAATGGTCGGCCATTCGCTGGGCATAGAGGGAGACAAGGAGGGAGGGATGGGTGTGGGATGGAAGGAGTACACAGATGTCCCTTTTAGAAGTATTCCGAGGTAGAGATCTAATAGGGGAGGGAAAATATGTTTTAATACTGACTAAATCTCTCTCTTCAACACCAAAAATATAAAACATGGCCCATTTCATGGACAGTATTCCATAAAATTGCTTAAACCAACAGCGTTCTGGGAAGGATGCCCTAAGAAAGTCATCCAGGCCTGATGTGGAGTACAATGGAATGATTCAGACTGATTTCATTCAAATGAATTCTTATTGGCAGAGAAGCAGGAAGTGACCGCAATGCCAGGAGGAAGGGGTGGGGCTCAATACAGAGAGGTCACTTAGCTATTACCACCCAGGATCTGTCCTGGATCCACATAGAGCGAGATGGAGGAGGGGAAAACGAGATTGAGAGAAAGAGATATAAAGAGAGGATATAAAGAAAGAGGTATAGAGAGAGATGGAGAGAAAGTTGAGAAGAAAGAAAGAGGTTGTGTGTGTATGAAAGAGAAAGACGAAACAAGAGTTGAAACAGAGAGCGAGAATGAGTGAGTTCTGGAAGGTCTGAAAGTAAGACAAACAGTGTGAACAGCCCTGCTGGTAGACATTAGCGAGGGGAGACGGCCGTCCCTGCCAAGCCAACCTCTGACTGCCTCTAGATGCCCGTCCACACAGCACTAATCACCCCTGGAAGGTGGCCCATGTCATCGTCCTCTGTACGTGTGTGTGTCTTCCTCTATCTGTGCCAAAGGCCCTCTTCGCTCTACCTTAGCCAGCACCATCTGTGAGGGCCAATCTGGGCTGAGGTGCAGCGAAACGGGAGACGTCTTATTAAAGAGTGGTGATTGGCTTGGAGAAAATGCATCAGTGCATCAGTGCATCACAATGCATCAGTTAACAAGAAGGGACTTGGAAGATATGAGAAGCCTTCTGAGGATCTGTCCAATCCAAGTGGTCATAACAACTCTGACAATACTGGATATCTAAATGGGATTTCTCTGTTTCTGCAAGCCAGATGGCAATGATCAAATGTCAGTACACCAACAGCCGTTCATGTGATTGTTTTCTCCTGTTTCTGAAGGGCAAGATAACATATATTAAAGGAAAGGAGGAAAAACAGAGAAGTAAACAAAGGAAAATAATCAATGTTATGACATGATGTATGTTATGACACGATCATTATGAGACGATATATGTTATGACACGATCATTACGAGACAATGTATGTTATGACACGATCATTACGAGACGATGTATGTTATGACACGATCATTACGAGACGATGTATGTTATGACACGATCATTATGAGACGATGTATGTTATGACACGATCATTACGAGACGATGTATGTTATGACACGATCATTACGAGACGATGTATGTTATGACACGATCATTATGAGACGATGTATGTTATGACACGATCATTACGAGACGATGTATGTTATGACACGATCATTACGAGACGATGTATGTTATGACACGATCATTACGAGACGATGTATGTTATGACACGATCATTACGAGACGATGTATGTTATGACACGATCATTACGAGACGATGTATGTTATGACACGATCATTACGAGACGATGTATGTTATGACACGATCATTACGAGACGATGTATGTTATGACACGATCATTACGAGACAATGTATGTTATGACACGATCATTACGAGACGATGTATGTTATGACACGATCATTACGAGACGATGTATGTTATGACACGATCATTATGAGACGATGTAATGTATGTTATGACACGATCATTATGAGACGATGTATGTTATGACACGATCATTATGTATGTTATGACACGATCATTATGAGACGATATATGTTATGACACGATCATTATGAGACGATGTATGTTATGACACGATCATTATGAGACGATGTATGTATGTTATGACACGATCATTATGAGACAATGTATGTTATGACACGATCATTATGAGACATGTATGTTTAGGCGAACACCCCTATTTATGATCATTATCACTGAGACGATATGTTATGACACGATCATTATGAGACGATGTATGTTATGACACGATCATTACTGTTTAGGACGATGTATGTTATGACACGATCATTACGAGACGATGTATGTTATGACACGATCATTATGAGACGATGTATCATTATGTTATGATGACACGATCATTATGAGACGATGTACCTTATACAAACATTAAAGAACATAGTGGTTGTTACATGTGGTGTACTGCACTGAGCTTGGTGTTACAACATCTTTCAGTTATAGTCACTCTCACACCTGTGGCGGGTGTGGAAGGACTGGTTCACATAGTTGAGCTGACAGCCAGCAGAGATCGAGAATATAAATCACAACACTGCAACTCAAATATGGCCGCCTCCAGGCTTCACTCCTCCAACTCCACTTGGCAACAGTGTGGGAAGTTTTGGAGCCAACTGGGAACAAGAATAAGAGGTATTTCCTATCTAGGTTAATGATGATACCTGTAATTATGGATGGATATAAAGCCAGTGTTCATGTGATAGTTTCATTAGTTGCTTTTTCAGGTGGGGTTAGGCAGTTTTCAACCTCCACCCCTATTTATGAGGGAAAAATGGACTGATTCCATCACTATCACTGTAGAAAAGACTTGGCTTGATCCATGTTAGAATGATAAAAAAAAAAAAAAGGCTGGTGGGTCAGTGGCTTTTTCCTGATCATTTTGATGAGAAACAGAACAAAATTGGCTGAGTTTTGCTTTTTGCAGGGCCCTGGTCTCACATAGTCAGGCAAACAAGCCTATAATCAGGAAATCACTTGTCCAGGCTGAGAACTCAAACCTTGTTTTGGAAAATCAGGCTGAGTGTTCTGTTTAGGCTGAACTTTTCCTGTACAGAATGACATTTTCTCCAATCCCATTCCAATATGTGTGAGCTACGTTTCAGACTGTTCTGAACACAGGCTGAGTGCATTGGAAACTAACAGGCATAAATCCTAATGATTCCTAAAGGAAAATCCAAACAGAATGTTTTCCACCACAGTCAGGCTGATATCCATACAACACATTGTCAGTGAGTGCAGGGCTTTTCCTGGTCAGTCAGGCTGAGTGCAGGGCTTTTCCTAGTCAACTCACATTGTCAGGCTTTTTTCCTGGTCAACTCACATAGTCAGGCTGAGTGCAGGGCTTTTCCTAGTCAACTCACATTGTCAGGCTGAACTCAATAGGGCTTTTCCTGGTCAACTCACATGAGTACAGGGCTTTTCCTGGTCAACTCACATTGTCAGGCAGGGGGCTTTTCCTAGTCAACTCACATTGTCAGGCTGAGTGCAGGGCTTTTCCTGGTCAACTCACATAGTCAGGCTGAGTGCAGGGCTTTTCCTAGGTCAGACTCACATCACATAGTCAGGCTGAGTCCTGGTCAACTCACATTGTCAGGCTGAGTGCAGGGCTTTTCCTGGTCAACTCACATTGTCAGGCTGAGTGCAGGGCTTTTCCTGGTCAACTCACATAGTCAGGCTGAGTGGGGCTTTTCCTGGTCAACTCACATAGTCAGGCTGAGTGCAGGGCTTTTCCTGGTCAACTCACATAGTCAGGCTTTTTTCCTGGTCAACTCACATAGTCAGGCTGAGTGCAGGGCTTTTCCTGGTCAACTCACATTGTCAGGCTGAGTCAGACTGCAGGGCTTTTCCTGGTCAACTCACATAGTCAGGCTGAGTGCAGGGCTTTTCTTTTCAGGCTGAGTGCAGGGCTTTTCCTGGTCAACTCACATTGTCAGGCTGAGTGCAGGGCTTTTCCTGGTCAACTCACATAGTGCTGAGTGCAGGGCTTTTCCTGGTCAACTCACATAGTCAGGCTGAGTGCAGGGCTTTTCCTGGTCAACTCACATAGTCAGGCTGAGTGCAGGGCTTTTCCTGGTCAACTCACATAGTCAGGCTGAGTGCAGGGCTTTTCCTGGTCAACTCACATCACATGTCAGGCTGAGTGCAGGGCTTTTCCTGGTCAGGCTGAGTGCAGGGCTTTTCCTGGTCATCACATAGTCAGGCTGAGTGCAGGGCTTTTCCTGGTCAACTCACATTGTCAGGCTGAGTGCAGGGCTTTTCCTGGTCAACTCACACATAGGCTGAGTGCAGGCTGGTCAGTCAGGCTGAGTGCAGGGCTTTTCCTGGTCAGGCTGACAGGGCTTTTCACTCATAGTCAGGCTTTTCCTGAGTCAGGCTGAGGGGGCTTTTCCTGGTCAACTCACATAGTCAGGCTGAGTGCAGGGCTTTTCCTGGTCAACTCACATAGTCAGGCTGAGTGCAGGGCTTTTCCTGGTCAGGCTGAGTGCAGGGCTCAACTCACATAGTCAGGCTGAGTGCAGGGCTTTTCCTGGTCAACTCACATTGGCTGAGTGCAGGGCTCAACTCATATTGGGCTGAGTGCAGGGCTTTTCCTGGTCAACTCACATTGTCAGGCTGAGTGCAGGGCTTTTCCTGGTCAACTCACATTGTCAGGCTGAGTGCAGGGCTTTTCCTGGTCAACTCACATAGTCAGGCTCACATAGTCAGGCTGAGTGCAGGGCTTTTCCTGGTCAACTCACATAGTCAGGCTGAGTGCAGGGCTTTTCCTGGTCAACTCACATAGGCTGAGTGTCAGGCTGAGTGCAGGGCTTTTCCTGGTCAACTCACATAGTCAGGCTGAGTGCAGGGCTTTTCCTAGTCAACTGTCAGGCTCAGGGCTTTTCCTGGTCAACTCACATAGTCAGGCTGAGTGCAGGCAACTGTCAGTGCAGGGCTTTTCCTGGTCAACTCACATAGTCAGGCTGAGTGCAGGGCTTTTCCTGGTCAACTCACATAGTCAGGGCTGTCAACTCACATTGTGCAGGGCTTTTCCTGGTCAACTCACATAGTCAGGCTGAGTGCAGGGCTTTTCCTGGTCAACTCACATTGTCAGTCAGGGCTGAGTCAGGCTGAGGGGCTTTTCCTGGTCAACTCACATAGTCAGGCTGAGTGCTTTTCCTAGGGCTTTTCCTGGTCAACTCACATTGTCAGGCTGAGTGCAGGGCTTTTCCTGGTCAACTCACATTCAGGCTGAGTGCAGGCTGGTCAACTCACATAGTCAGGCTGAGTGCAGGGCTTTTCCTGGTCAACTCACAGGGCTTTTCCTGGTCAACTCACATTGTCAGGCTGAGTGCAGGGCTTTTCAACTCACATAGTCAGGCTGAGTGCAGGGCTTTTCCTGGTCAACTCACATAGTCAGGCTGAGTGCAGGGCTTTTCCTGGTCAACTCACATAGTCAGGCTGAGTGCAGGGCTTTTCCTGGTCAACTCACATAGTCAGGCTGAGTGCAGGGCTTTTCCTGGTCAACTCACATAGTCAGGCTGAGTGCAGGGCTTTTCCTGGTCAACTCACATTGTCAGGCTGAGTGCAGGGCTTTTCCTGGTCAACTCACATAGTCAGGCTGAGTGCAGGGCTTTTCCTGGTCAACTCACATAGTCAGGCTGAGTGCAGGGCTTTTCCTGGTCAACTCACATAGTCAGGCTGAGTGCAGGGCTTTTCCTGGTCAACTCACATTGTCAGGCTGAGTGCAGGGCTTTTCCTGGTCAACTCACATAGTCAGGCTGAGTGCAGGGCTTTTCCTGGTCAGGCTGAGTGCTTTTCCTGGTCAACTCACATAGTCAGGCTGAGTGCAGGGCTTTTCCTGGTCAACAGGGCTTTTCCTGGTCAACTCACATAGTCAGGCTGAGTGCAGGGCTGGTCAACTCACATAGTCAGGCTGAGGCAGGGCTTTTCCTCAACTCACATTGTCAAGTACAGGGCTCAACACATTGTCAGGCTGAGTGCAGGGCTTTTCCTGGTCAACTCACATAGGCTCAGGCTGAGTGCAGGGCTTTTCCTGGTCAACTCACATTGTCAGGCTGAATAATAGGGCTTTTCCTGGTCAACTCATATAGGTCAGGCTGAGTGCAGGGCTTTTCCTGGTCAACTCACATAGTCAGGCTGAGTGCAGGGCTTTTCCTGGTCAACTCACATAGTCAGGCTGAGTGCAGGGCTTTTCCTGGTCAACTCACATTGTCAGGCTGAGTGCAGGGCTTAACTCAACAGAACTAGGCCCTGGTATTCAAAATAGAATATAACTAGGCCCTGGAATAGGACTAGGTCCTGGTATTAGAATAGAACTAGGCTCCTGGTATTAGAACAGAACTAGGCCCTGGTATTAAAATAGAACTAGGCCCTGGTATTAGAACAGAACTAGGTCCTGGTATTACTATTAGAACAGAACTAAGCCCTGGTATTAAAATAGAACTAGTCCTGGTATTAGAACAGAACTAGGTCCTGGTATTAGAACAGAACTAGGCCTGGTATTAGAACTCAGGTCTGGTAGAACTAGGTCCTGATATTAAAATATAACTAGACCCTGGTATTAGAATGAACTAGGCTGGTATTAGAACAGAACCTGGTAGGCCCTGATATTAGTATTAGAACATAGGCCCTGGTATTAGAATAGAACTAGGTCCTGGTATTAAAAGAACAGAACTAGGCCCTGGTATTAGAACAGAACTAGCCCTGGTATTAAAAGAACTATGAACTAGGTCCTGGTATTAGAATAGAGGCAGATTAGAACAGAACTAGGCCCTGGTATTAAAATAGAACAGGCCCTGGTAGTAGAACAGAAATATTCCTGGTAAGAACATTATAGGCTGACTAGGGTATTAAAACAGAACTAGGCCCTGGTATTATAATATAACTAGGCCCTGAGTATTAGAACCCTGGTATTAAAATAGAAACTGCCCTGATATCAGAACTAGTATTAGAATAGAACTAGGCCCTGGTATTAGAACATATGTCCTGGTATTAGAACAGAACTAGGCCTGATATTAGAATATAAGGGCTAGACCCTGGTATTAAAATAGAACTAGGCCCCTGGTATTAGAATAGAACTAGGTCCTGGTAGAATAGAACTAGGCCCTGGTATGGTATTATAATAGTAGGCCCTGGTATTAGAACAGAACTAGGTCCTGGTATTAAAACAGAACTAGGCCCTGGAGTATAACTAGACCCTGGTATATAGGCCCTGGTATTAGAACAGAACTAGGCCCTGGGTATTAGGCCTAATATAACTAGGTCCTGGTATTAGAATAGAACTAGGTCCTGGTATTAAAATAGAACTCAGGCTGGTATTAGAACAGAACTGGGTATTAGAACAGAACTAGGTCCTGGTATTAATAATAGAATAATAGAACTAGGTCAGATTACAGGCCCTGGTAACTAGGCCTGGTATTAGAACAGAACTAGGCCTGGTCCAGAACTGCCCTGGTATTAGAACAGAACTAGGCCCTGGTATTAGAACAGAACTAGGCCCTGGTATTAGAACTAGTCCTGGTAAGAACAGAACTAGGTCCTGGTATTAAATAGAACTAGAAAAACAGAACTAGGCCCTGGTATTAGAACAGAACTATGCCCTGGTATTAAAACTATGCCTGGTAACTAGGTCCTGGTATTAAAACAGAACTAGAACTAGGCCCTGGTATTAGAACAGAACTAGGCCCTGGTATTAGAACATAACTAGGCCCTGGTATTAGAACAGAACTAGGCCCTGGTATTAGAACAGAACTAGGCCCTGGTATTAGAACAGAACTAGGCCCTGGTATTAGAACAGAACTAGGCCCTGGTATTAGAACAGAACTAGGTCCTGGTATTAGAACAGAACTAGGTCCTGGTATTAGAACAGAACTATGCCCTGGTATTAGAACAGAACTAGGCCCTGGTATTAGAACAGAACTAGGCCCTGGTATTAGAACAGAACTAGAACAGAACTAGGTCCTGGTATTAGAACAGAACTATGCCCTGGTATTAGAACAGAACATGCCCTGGTATTAAACAGAACTAGGTCCTGGTATTAAAAGAACAGAAACTAGATATTAGAATATAACTATGCCCTGGTATTAAAAACTAGGCAGAACTAGGTCCTGGTATTAAACAGAACTAGACCCTGGTAGAACTAGGCCCTGGTATTAGAACAGAACTAGGTCCTGGTATTAGAACAGAACTAGGCCCTGGTATTAGAATATAACTAGACCTCAACTATAATAGAACTAGGCCCTGGTATTAGAACAGAACTATGCCCTGGTATTAGAACAGAACTGGTGGTATTAAATAGAACTAGGTCCTGGTATTAGAACAGAACTATGCCCTGGTATTAGAACAGAACTAGGTCCTATTAACTAGGCCCTGGTATTAGAATAGAACTATGCCTGGTATTAGAACAGAACTAGGCCCTGGTATTAGAACAGAACTAGGTATTAGAATAGAACTATTATTAGAACAGAACTAGGTCCTGGTATTAGAACAGAACTAGGCCCTGGTATTAGAATAGAACTAGGTCCTGGTATTAGAACAGAACTAGGCCCTGGTATTAGAACAGAACTATGCCCTGGTATTAGAACAGAACTAGGCCCTGGTATTAGAACAGAACTAGGCCCTGGTATTAGAACAGAACTAGGCCCTGGTATTAGAACAGAACTAGGTCCTGGTATTAGAACAGAACTAGGTCCTGGTATTAGAACAGAACTAGGTCCTGGTATTAGAACAGAACTAGGCCCTGGTATTAGAACAGAACTAGGTCCTGGTATTAGAACAGAACTAGGTCCTGGTATTAGAATGAACTAGGTCCTGGTATTAGAACAGAACTAGGCCCTGGTATTAGAACAGAACTAGGCCCTGGTATTAGAATAGAACTAGGTCCTGGTATTAGAACAGAACCTGGTATTAGAACAGAACTCCTGGTATTAGAACAGAACTAGGCCCTGGTATTAGAATAGAACTAGGCCCTGGTATTAGAATAGGAACTAGGTCCTGGTATTAGAACAGAACTAGGCCCTGGTATTAGAATAGAACTAGGCCCTGGTATTAGAACAGAACAGAACTAGGTCCTGGTATTAGAACAGAACTAGGTCCTGGTATTAGAACAGAACTAGGCCCTGGTATTAGAACAGAACTAGGCCTGGTATTAGAATAGAACTAGGCCCTGGTATTAGAACAGAACTAGGCCCCTGGTATGCTTGGTATTAGAATATAACTCCCTGGTATTAAAATAGAACTAGCCTGCCTGTGGTATTAGAATAGAACTAGGTCCTGCCTGCCTGCCCTGTGTCTCTGTATGAGGCCCCAGTCCTGCTTCAAGGACAAGACTCATCCCTGGTAATAAACGTCAACCTGCCCTGATTGTGTGTCTGTACAGCTAGGTGGTGTGTCTGTACAGTATGTGGTGTGTGTGTGTGTCTGTACAGTATGTGGTGTGTGGTGAGTAAGATTATGATGGAGCATGTGTCAATGTGTGTGTGTGTGTGTTTTCTCAAATGTGACCACTGGCTGTGTACGTGTGTTTGTGGTTGATGAAATGAGATCGGTGCTGTTGTTGAATTATTCACTAAGAGACTGCTGGGATAGTTGGATCATGACCACTGTTAACCCTGTCACTACCAAGGATCATTGACTCTCTGTCTAGTACCACTACTCAGGACTGTGCCAGCCAGTGTGTGTGTGAAGTGAATGTGTGTGTGAATGTGGTGTATCATAAGTGTGTGTGTGTGGACGTGTTTAACTATACTATACAGAAGAAGAACCAGAAGTCCCCCACAAGAATAGTAAACTAATTTGACCAACTGGGGACAGTTTGTTCGTCCCCAAAAGGTCAAATGCTATTTCTAGGGGGTTAAGGTTAGAATTAGTGTTAGAATTAGGTTTGCGGTTAAGAGCTAGGGTTAGAAGCTAGGGTTAGTTTTGGGGTTAGGGTTAGGAGCTAGGGTTAGTTTTAGGATTAGTTTTGGGGTTATGGTTAGGAGCTAGGGTTCGTTTTAGGGTTAGTTTTAGGGTTAGAAGCTAGGGTTAGTTTTAGGGTTAGGAGCTAGGGTTAGTTTTAGGGTTAGGAACTAGGGTTAGTGTTAGGGTTAGGAGCTAGGGTTAGTTTTGGGGTTAGGAACTAGGGTTAGTGTTAGGGTTAGGAGCTAGGGTTAGTTTTGGGGTTAGGGCTAGGGTTTTAGGAGCTAGGGTTAGTTTTGGGGTTTGGGTTAGGAGCTAGGGTTAGTTTTAGGGTTAGGAGCTAGGGTTAGTTTTTAGGGGTTTGGGTTAGGAGCTAGGGTTAGTTTTAGGGTTAGGAGCTAGGGTTAGTTTTAGGGTTAGGAGCTAGGGTTAGTTTAGGGTTAGGAGCTAGGGTTAGTTTTGGGGTTAAGGTTAGGTAATCGGGTTAATGTTAGGGTTAGGTTTAGGTGTAAGGAAAAATAGGATATTGAATGGTCTTGAATTGGGTGTCCCCACAAGGTTAGTTTTACAAGAATGTGTGTGTATGTGTGTGTGTGTGCCTGCGTGCATGCGTGCGTGTGGTGATGCTTTATCTGTAACCTAGTAGGGGAATCCCTAATGTGTGTGTGTGTTGTCATCGATGTATTCAGCTGTATGATTTCCATTAGAGTTAATGCTAACCCAATAACTTCTGGAGAAGAGGATCACATTTCTTATGAGCCCTAAAGGATAGTGTATGCAGTGTGTCCTGAAAACCATAAACACCTTCATTGGGCTCATAGTAATGGCTGGAACGGAATGAATGGAATGGTATCCGACAGATCAAACACATGGTTTTACTATGAGCCGTCCTCCCCTAAGTAGCCACCTGTGATACACACATACTGTATATGGAAACATTAGACTAAAGTGGAAAACAGCCCAGAAGCAGGCGGGCTGAGCAGAGTGAGGCGGGTGGAAAGGACAGGCTGTATGCTAGCAGGATAGTCCATATCTCATAGTGATGTTGTGTTTCCATTAGTGGATGAATTGGTCTAATGTACCATGTATGGTAAAGCCTCAACACTTAGCTACCTCTTTAGGTCATTATAATTCAAAACCACGCATTGTAAAATAAATCACACAGACGCCTCGCACACTCACCTTTAGGCCATAAAAATACAAAAAATGTCATACGAGTTTTCCTAAGATTATTCCTGAAAGTCAAGCTTGTCAGTGCACTTTCCATGGCAAGTATTCCTCCTCAAGTACAACTGGAGAAAGGGTTGTAACATTTTCTGTAAAGACACTAACTGCACAGAATAGTACAGAACACGTTACAACCCCTAGTGACATCATGGCAAACAAATCATCATAGAGTGAACGTGCCCTCAGCAGTAGCACATTGCTGATGTCATGAGTACAAGGTATTGTCATGGTGACAGTAGTGTAACCAACACGGCCAGTTTAACTGACATCGCCGGGTCTCACCTTGGGGGCGTGGCCCTCAGGTAAAGGGTCAGATAAGAGGTCATCAACAGGTCAACAGTTTTAAAATCAGACACAATCTCATTAGGTGTTAAAAGTAAATACAGGAGAACCACAACACAAAGTCTATTCATATCTGTGAGGCTATGCATTAACATGACATTGTGTAACTATAGTCATGGGCCTAAACAAAACTAGTCATCATAATGAAAATAGTTTGGTAAGGCCAGTCTGAAGTAACGCAATTGGTGTGTCCCTGAGACTCTGTGCTTAGAAGTTCTGCCCTCAAATAGAGAATGTGTGTGTGTTTCTGTCACACACAGTTCTCCCGTTGCTCAATCTGAGGGGAGGGAGAAAGAGAGCAAGAGAGAGAGAGAGAGAGAGAGAGAGAGGAGGAGAAGAAGAAGAAGAAGGAAAAAAAAGGAAAGGAGAGACAGAGGTCAGGCAGCTAATTGTTTTTCCCACTGGCTGTAGTAATAATCCCCTGTGTTACTGAGGCAACGGTGTGTGTGTGTTACTGAGGCAACGGTGTGTGTGTGTTACTGAGGCAGCGGTGTGTGTGTGTTACTGAGGCAACGGTGTGTGTGTTACTGAGGCAACGGTGTGTGTGTGTTACTGAGGCAACGGTGTGTGTGTTACTGAGGCAACGGTGTGTGTGTGTTACTGAGGCAACGGTGTGTGTGTTACTGAGGCAACGGTGTGTGTGTTACTGAGGCAACGGTGTGTGTTACTGAGGCAACGGTGTGTGTGTGTTACTGAGGCAGCGGTGTGTGTGTGTGTGTGTTACTGAGGCAACGGTGTGTGTGTTACTGAGGCAACGGTGTGTGTGTGTGTGTTAATGGGGCATGCGGTGTGTGTGTGAGTTGAGTGTAATTGTGTGTGTGTTCTGCAGACTGGGACAAGCATGCTGGGATCTGTTTTCATGGCCTCCTCTGGTTTATCATCAGATAGAGAAAACAGAAAGGTCCAGTTTCCAGGACCACAAATACAAATTCCATCTAGACATCGTTGCCCTAGAGCAAACAAAAAACGATACATACCTCGGCCTAAACATCAGTGCCACAGGTAACTTCCACAAAGCTGTGAACGAGCTGAGAGACAAGGAAAGAATGACTTTCTATGCCATCAAAAGGAACATAAAATGTGACATACCAATTAGGATCTGGCTAAAAATACTTGAATCAGTTATAGGATTCATTGCCCTTCATGGTTGTGAGGTCTGGGGGTTTGCTCACCAACCAAGAATTCACAAAAATAGGACAAACACCAAATTGAGACTCCATGAAGAATTCTGCAAATATATTCTCAGTGTACAACGTAAAACACCAAATAATGCATGCAGAGCAGAATTAGGCCGATACCACTAATTATCAAAATTCAGAAAAGAGACTTTCTATTCTACAACCACCTAAAAGGAAAACGATTCTCAAACCATCACCTACAGAGAGATGAACCTGGAGAAGAGTCCCCTAAGAAAGCTGGTCCTGGGACTCTGTTCACAAACACACTCCACAGAGTCCCAGGACAGCAACACAATTAGACCCAACCAAATCATGAGAAGACGAAAATATCATTACTTGACACATTGGAAAGAATTTACAAAAAAAAACAGAGCAACTAGAATGCTATTTGGACCTAAACAGAGAGTACACAGTGGCAGAATACCTGACCACTGTGACTGACCCAAACTTAAGGAAATCTTTGACTATGTACAGACTCCGTGAGCATAGCCTTGCTATTAACAAAGGCTGACGAAGGCAGACCTGGCTCTCAAGAGAAGACAGGCTATGTGCACAATGCCCACAAAATGAGGTGGAAACTGAGCTGCACTTCCTAACCTCCTGCCAAATGTATGACCATATTAGAGACACATATTTCCCTTAGATTACACAGACCCACAAAGAATTAGAAAACAAATTTTGATAAACTCCCATATCTACTGGGTGAAATACCACAGTGTGCCATTACAGCAGCAAGATGTGTGACCTGTTGCCAGAGGAAAAGGGCATCCAGTGAAGAACAAACACCATTGTAAATATAACCCATATTTATGTTTATTTATTTTCTCCTTTGTACTTTAACTATTTGCACATCGTTACAACACTGTATATATACATAATATGACATTTGAAATGTCTTTATTCTTTTGGAACTTTTGTAAGTGTAAAGTTTACTGTAAATTAATGAACTTTTAAAAATGATCTATTTCACTTGCTTTGGCAATGTAAACCTGTTTCCCATGCCAATAAAGCCCCTTGAATTGAGACAGAGAGAGAGAGTGAGGCAGACAGATAAGACAGAGACCAGGGAGGCTGAGGATAAAGCGAGAGCTAGAGTCAGAGAGAAAGATCAAGAGAGAGGAAAGGCTGCTCTAGCGGGAAGAGTGTTGACCTCTTGGGATAAAACAAAGGCCTGCACACCATATAGATCAGGTCGTAATTGCATTGTCAGGAAAAACTCCTGTCCCTAACCATAATGGACACAGTCACACTGTTCCTCCTTCAGTTGTAGTGAGAGATCAGCAGCTGTCAGCTGTACTGTAAAGCTTGGGATTGTCCAACCTTTTATTTTCACACTGCAGCCACCTTCACATATAATTAATCTGTATTGTGTTTCTGTGTGTGTCCTTGTGAGGCTTGTGATCCAATCCTGTGTGAAGCTTATAATTAACAAGTCAGCACTGCAGCCACCTTCACATATAATTCATCTGTATTGTGTTTTCTCTGATGTATTCTGTGTGTCTGATGTATTATGTAGTACTCTGTTCTCTGATGTATTCTGTAGTACCTTGTGAGGCTGTGTGTGTGTATTCTGTAGTACTCTGTTCTCTGATGTGTATCTGCGTATGTATCTGTGTGTATTCTGCGTTCTCTGATGTATCTGTAGTGTTCTCTGATCTGTGTGACTCTGTTCTCTGATGTATTCTTCACATAATGTAACAAGTGTTTTATGTATTCTGTGACTGTTCTCTGTTATTCAGCATGTATTCTGTTCTCTGATGTATTCTGTAGTACTCTGTTCTCTGATGTATTCTGTAGTACAGTATTCTGTTCTCTGATGTATTCTGTAGTACTCTGTTCTCTGATGTATTCTGTAGTACTCTGTTCTGTTCTGATGTATTCTGTAGTACTCTGTTCTCTGATGTATTCTGTAGTACTCTGTTCTCTGATGTATTCTGTACTCTGTTCACTGATGTATTCTGTTACTCTGATGTGTATTCTGTAGTACTCTGTTCTCTGATGTATTCTGTTCTCTGATGTATTCTGTAGTACTGTTCTCTGATGTATTATGTAGTACTCTGTTCTCTGATGTATTCTGTAGTACTCTGTTCTCTGATGTATTATGTAGTACTCTGTTCTCTGATGTATTATGTAGTACTCTGTTCTCTGATGTATTCTGTAGTACTCTGTTCTCTGATGTATTCTGTAGTACTCTGTTCTCTGATGTATTATGTAGTACTCTGTTCTCTGATGTATTCTGTAGTACTCTCTGTTCTCTGATGTATTCTGTAGTACTCTGTTCTCTGATGTATTCTGTATGGAGCACTGGCCTTGAATGAACCTCATTCTGAACTCTGACTTAGAAACACGTGCGTCCTAAGGGTTTTTTACTAACACGGATAGCTGGCAGGGAAAGAAAGACAGTGTGTGTGTGTTGTAATGTATTCTCCAAACACCTTCAGCCAAACTGTCACATGGTTTTGACTTTAGTCAACATGTGAACAGCCTGAGTCAGAGGAACTAGCTGAGTGTAATGTTCAGCAGTAGGTGAATGATTTCAATGAGACTAATACAACTGATATGGCATTGCCCACTATTGCCACACACACACACACACACACACACACACACACACACACACACACACACACACACACACACACACACACACACACACACACACACACACACACACACACACACACACACACACACACACACACACACACACACACACACACACACACACAGCTCTGGTTCCAAGTACACTGTATCTTATTTCTGTGCAAACAATCAGGTTCACAAAAACAAGACAGGGTCAGATAGGCCAACCGGCAACCGCCAGACAATATTGTATTGGCAGCACATCTAATTCTTGTCAAAGCATGTCACCTGTTCAGCTTTGAAAGGCTCCAATCCCCAGTGATCTGGGAGACAGGGCTGCTGAAGCACAACAGAACACACGACTATAGAAACCCAGCCCAGCATCACACGCTAGCTAATTAACATGTTCTTTCTAGCTTGGTGGCTTTCTGGGACAACAGGGCAGGGAGTCAGGGACACCCCTCTATGGTTGGATCAACTGGGAGCAACTAGGTACAGGGTAGGAGTCATGTTCAACTCCATTAGGACATGTTCATTAATATATCTCAATGAGAGAGAGAGAGATCCTCTGTTAGTCATGCAGATATGATCCACCTCACTGAAATACTGGCCCATGTTGCTGCATTCCCTCTCTCTCCTCAGTTATCTTTCCCCGTTATTCTCCCTCTACTTCATTTTCTCTCTTCACCATCACTCCACTCCCTCTCTCTTCCATTCCGTCTTTCCTCCACACTCCCACACTCCCCAGTTCCCTCTCTCTCCTCAGGTGTAAGTGCAGCTCATCTGGTTTGAGTTATCCTAACATCTCTAATCCATGCTGATCACAGCCCTCTAAAACCCCTCTGAGACAGACGGACAGACAGACAGGAAGTCTGCACCGTGACCAATCACAACCAGCCAGGAGGATCCACGAGTCCCACAGTGCATCAGTCCATCAAACGTTGTTTACACAGTGCTTCTTTACAACACAGAACTAAAGGATAATGAACAGCAGACTGAGGAAAGGAGCAGAAAGCAGCCGTTGTGGCCCAGCTAGGAGATAACACCAGGGTTGCCTTCATAAGGACCAGCAACTGAAAATGGTTAAAAACTTTTTGCGACAGAAAATAAACATTAGCGTTTCTCATTGGACAAAGTACATGTAGTTCATCACCGTTTCATTCTGTTTTCTTCCATTTGCCTAATAATGACCCCGTTTCCTCAATGTCTCTTAAAGCCATTTGGAGGACAGCTAGGGCTTGATCCAATCCGTAGTGCAGAACATCTGCATTGTAGCACAGTTGAATTTTAAAGGGAATTTCCGATTGAGCCGACATATGCAGCATTTCACCGCGAATGCAATCTCCGCTAACACAGAAACATTGCTTTTCAATGTGAATCACGCTATAACTCTGATCTTCTGCACTACATATTGAATCGAGCCCCTCGTAACCTTTCAGACACAGCCATAGATTTAGCATTGAACATATTTGACCATTTAAAACAAAGCTCAGTAGCTAATCTTGGCGTGCTGGGATGGAATATTCCATTGCTAACCATAATGGTGGGTTCATTCAGTTTCCTGTGGAATAACAATGTATTGTATTCAAAAAGTGTCTCAGGAGTGATGATCTAGGAACAGGTCCCTCCTGTTCCTATAATCTTATTCATTATGATCAAAAAGGCTAAATTGATCCAGACGGTTTCTGAAAATCGGTCCATTTCTGTGCATTCTATGTCTGACTCAACCAGTCATCAGTGTTACCATAGATATCTGAGACACAGCGGCCATCTTGAAAACAAGAGGTTTGTTTGGAGGTCCAAACGCAGTAACTGACAAACTGACAAAACAACCTAGTATGGACAGAGAGACGAGGTGTTGTCTCACTATGTAATCAGTGACTTACACATTGTCATCTTCCTGTCATTCCACACACACACACACACACACACACACACACACACACACACACACACACACACACACACACACACACACACACACACACACACACACACACACACACACACACACACACACACACACACACACACACACACACACACACACACACACGGGAGTGTGTGAGGCTGAACACACACCCTTTCTATGGGAAGCATGCTGGTTGGGTTTTCAAGTTCATTGTGGATTACAGTTGGGGGCTAAAAGACTGCATGCATTTCTGTTCGTAAATCAAGCTAAACCGGTGCCAGACTAGTAAACTATCATATATCCCTCAGCATCAGACTGCATGGAGATGACCTTGATATGAATATCATGTAACTGAAAACAGACATATTGGGTTGACTAATTTTCTGTTTTTGCTTTTCTGTTAGTTTTCCAACAGAGTGAGGAATCCAAACAGCTGGCTAAGACCTTTACCCTAGATTTATTTCCATCCATTTGTCTTTCTGTCTGTTTCTCTCTGTCTTAATATCTCTCTCTTTCTGTCTGTTTCTCTCTGTCTTAATATCTCTCTCTCTTTCTGTCTGTTTCTCTCTGTCTTAATATCTCTCACTTTCTGTCTGTTTCTCTCTGTCTTATCTCTCTCTTTCTGTCTGTTTCTCTCTGTCTCAATATCTCTCTCTTTCTGTCTGTTTCTCTCTGTCTTAATATCTCTCTCTTTCTGTCTGTTTCTCTCTGTCTCAATATCTCTCTTTTCTGTCTGTTTCTCTCTGTCTCAATATCTCTCTCTTTCTGTCTGTTTCTCTCTGTCTCAATATCTATAATTTTCCATATTTTCTCTTGGCCTCCATATCTCACTCTTTCACTTTCATTTTCAATGTCTGTCCATTTGAACTCCTCTCTAATTGTCTCTCAACTACCTACTTTCTCTCCCTGCCTCTTTCATTCCCTCTACTCTCTCTCTGTTCTAGTGTTGTGATGTGTGTCACACAGGCAGCTCCACACCCATGTTATCAGTTTGGAGCAGCCACCCCTCTGCTGGCTCAGGGTGTGTGTGTGTGTGTGTGTGTGTGTGTGTGTGTGTGTGTGTGTGTGTGTGTGTGTGTGTGTGTGTGTGTTGGGTGTGTGTGTGGTGTGTGTGTGTGTGTGTGTGGTGTGTGTGTGTGTGTGTGGTGTGTGTGTGTGTGTGTGTGTGTGTGTGTGTGTGTGTGGTGTGTGTGTGTGTGTGTGTGGTGTGTGTGTGTGTGTGTGTGTGGTGTGTGTGTGTGGTGTGTGTGGTGTGTGTGTGTGTGTGTGTGTGTGTGTGTGTGTGTGTGTGTGTGTGTGTGTGTGTGTGTGTGTGTGTGTGTGGTGTGTGTGTGTGGTGTGTGGTGTGTGTGTGTGGTGTGTGGTGTGTGTGTGTGTGTGTGTGTGTGTGTGTGTGTGTGTGTGTGTGTGTGTGTGTGTGTGTTAGAGTGGGTGGGGGGCAGACTGGGCCCTCTGAGGGGTGTTGGGTGACAGGCGGAGGAGGGGGTGACACGTGGCCTCAAAGCGACACAAGCACACCCCGGGGGGGCCCCAGATGACAACATCGGTCCTATGACTGTTGGGGACAGAAACCCTGGTTTGTGTGTGTGAGTAAGAGGCGAGAGCACCAACACCCCCTGCCAAGAAACATGAGGCCCAACAGCATGTACACTGATGTTAACTGAGAGGGAGAAAGAGACATGAGGCCCAACAGCATGTACACTGATGATAACTGAGAGGGAGAAAGAGAAAGAGACATGAGGCCCAACAGCATGTACACTGATGATAACTGAGAGGGAGAAAGAGAAACAGAGAGACAGAGAGAGAGAGAGAGAGAGAGAGAGAGAGAGAGACAGAGAGAGAGAGAGAGAGAGAGAGAGAGAGAGAGAGAGAGAGAGAGAGAGAGAGAGAGAGAGAGAGAGAGAGAGAGAGAGATAGATTGTGTGTGTGTGAAAGAGACAGCAAGAGGAAGATAGTGGGAGAAAAAAAGAAAGAGTGGGTGAAAGAGAGAGAAAGTATATACTGTATAAAGAGAGAGAGATAGCGAGGAGGATAGATACCATCTACATCACTAATGTGTTAATCCAAATCACAATTTACCTTTTCAATTAAAATCCGACAATCCAACCAGCATGGTTCAATTTTAACCAAAGCATTCTTTCTTTCACAATAATATGACACCATGAATTTCAGGCAGTGCTTCCCAAAAATATGTCTGGAAAGTCATGTTGAATCAATTAGGTTGAATTCCTCTCTGCGTCCACAATGTCCTCCCATCCAGATTGCATTGGGACCCATGTAATTCATGCATGTCACCTGAACGCCTCACAAACCCATGAGTTAATCCCTGAGTTCGAGAAGCAGCTGAGTGTCTGTAGCATTCCAAAGCATTCCCACTCATCCATAGGGATACAGAGCATTCCCCACTCATCCATAGGGATACAGAGCATTCCCACTCATCCATAGGGATACAGAGCATTATTCCCTTCCCATTTATCACAGTCCATGTACAAAACATAATTCCACTCATCCATCCAGGGACACCCCGAGCATTAATTCCCTTTCCATTTATCACAGTCCATGTAACAAAATGGCTGGATAATTCCAATTTATCCCAGTCCAGGGATACAAAGCATTATTTCCATCTATCCCAGTCCATACCGAAAGCGTAATTCCTGTCTGATCCAGCCCACTCCACATTCCCGCAGACCTTTCCTGCCGTCAAATGACCAAATCGCCCTCTAGTGGCCCCACGGGTGGAATGTTATTCATATTTTTCATAACTTCATAATTAATACACGTTTTTTACATCTGAAAATCTGGTGTTTATGTGAAACAGTTTAATTATATTTCAGTTTTCTGTGACGTTTATAAAGTGTAATATTGGGATGCAGACTATATCTGACATGGTACAGGTGTCTTCTTTAAGCCCATAACCATGGTGTATACTTTGGTTTCAAAGTAGATTGGTTTAAGACTACCAAGAAACACTCTGTGAGACTTTGATTTAACCCACTGCAGTAAAAGGTTAAATCAAGAAAGGGATGGCTGGAATCACACTGATCCCGATCACTGATCACTGATCTGTGGGCTGAGACAATGGGATCCAGAGAAACTGATCCAAGAGCTGATGACATATAGGATCAATGTCTCTCCCTGTTTGGCTGTACTGGAAGCAGCTGTGAGGCAGCGAGGAGGATTTCATTGGGAATGGGGGTTTAACAGAGATGGAGGTTGGGAGATGGTGAAATGAAGAGGTTGACAGTGTGGAAAAGAGTGTGGTGGATGTTTGTATTTAACCCTTATTTTAGTTGTATTAAAAAAAAAAAAAAAAGATCTCATTACAAAGACCTGGCAACTACAAAACAATATATATATTCAGATCTCTCTCATTACAAAGACCTGGCAATCCATCCACAACTCTGAACAATATATCCTTCCATATATTCTCTCTCATCTTCCATCCATCTCTCTCTCTTCCTCTCTAATCCTTCCATCTCTCTCTCTCTATCTCTCCCCCTCTCTAAATCTCTCTCTCTCTGCGGTTCCCACAGTTAGGTAACGATGAGTGGGCAGCAGTGTATCGATCCCTTCCTGGTTAGAAGAACCTACACAGTATTCTGAGAGCTGTATTGTTACATCACTATTGTGTGTGAGAGAGAGCCTGTGTGGTTAGCAACAGACCTCGAAACCACATAGCTGTGTGTGTCTGTGCTGTGAGATCCATTCCTGATTCACCAGGGCAGACCAGAGCATAGAGGGTAGGGGTGTTGAGCAACCATCTCCCCTGATGTGTGCCAAAGGCCACACAAAACCTAAACATTCAACATTTCATCTGGGTTGACAGGGGGATGACCCCGGTGCCAGACATGCAGTCATGCCTGGAGAGATAACAGAGGAAAGACAAATCTGTATTCACACACACGCACAACACACACTCCCTAAACCCCTCCCCCAACCAGACTCCCCATACCAGCTCCAACTCCAGGCATTCCTCAGTCCTAGCCCCAGGCCCGCCTACCCCCCTTGGCCCCTCCAGACGCCCACATCTGGACATAACACAGCTGGCTTTCAGCAGGGACTGGGGAAGAGGGGGATGGAGGGGAGACTGGAGTGGAGATGGAGGGAGGGAAGAACAGAGGAGATGTGGGGAGAAGGTGTATAGCACTGGGACTGATAAACACTGGGTTACTGGGGTTCATGTTTTAGAAAAAAATAGGACACATTGCCTTTCCATGACTCACCATTACCACAGTACAGATGAGGAAACACTACAATACTCCATATGGGACATGACTATATATCTATAGCCTTCTTTTGGGTGGAAGAGAGTCACTGAGCGATTAGGTAAAGATAAGACAAGAGATCAGTGTCAGTGAGTTCAGTGACAGCCTACAGACCATGGCCTGTATTCACAAAGAGTCTCAGAGTGCTGATCTAGGACCAGGTCCCAACTCTCCATATAAATACATATATTAGGATCTAGAAGCAAAACAAAAATGATTTCAGATCAGCACTCATACTGAGACACTTAGTGAATATGGGCCCAGGAGAGTGTTGAAACCCAGCTGCTTTGTGCTTTCAGCTCTCTTCTCAGCTGAGTGGCTCCAGACTCCAGAAGACTCCTGTACTGTGTCCCTCTCGAGCAGAGCTGACCCCAGTCATCTTTATCCCATTACTGAGAACTGACGTGAGACAGACTGAGACACAATGTGGGACAGCAAAGAGACAGATGCTACTTTTCACAAGTTCTCACACAGAGAAAAATGGTCAGAAAACTACCCACAGAATTACATCAAAACAATGAGGCAAGACAAAAACAACATTTGCAAAATCCCTTTGCGGATGGAGAGATGAGAAATGTGGGAATAGGAGAAAAGAAGTAGAAGATGTGAAAGAAGGGATTTATGAAGTTCATATGATCCAGCTTCAAAATAGATAACAGAGAGAAGTGTGTGTGTCATCATTGTACTCTACAACTGTATTTACAAAGCAGTTGTCCACTGGATTCATAAGTCATGGATCCTCTATCTGCTTTATAGCCAACACCCAGAACACATCCTCTAACACACAACTCTCTCTCTCTTATCTCTTCCCTCTCTCAAAGCCTCCTTCTTTCTCTCTCTCATTCTCCCTCTCTCTCACCTCCATCCTCTTACTGCTTCAGTCTTTTTCTCTCTTCTTCAACACAACACTCTACTCCAGCTCTCCATCATTATTCTCTCTCCTTCAGCACAACACTCTACTCCAGCTCTCTATCATTATTCTCTCTCCCTTCAACACAACACTACTCCAGCTTCTATCATTATTCTCTCTCCTTCAACACAACACTCTACTCCAGCTCTCCATCATTATTCTCTCTTCTTCAACACAACACTCTACTTCAGCTCTCCATCATTATTCTCTGCCTTCAACACAACACTCTACTCCAGCTCTCCATCATTATTCTCTCTCCTTCAACACAACACTCTACTCCAGCTCTCCATCATTATTCTCTCTCTTCAACACAACACTCTACTCCAGCTCTCCATCATTATTCTCTCTCCTTCAACACAACACTCTACTCAGCTCTCCATCATTATTCTCTCTTCTTCAACACAACACTCTCCAGCTCTCCAGCTCTCTATTCATTATTCTCCATCATTATTCTCTTCCTTCAACACAACACTCTACTCCAGCTCTCCATCATTATTCTCTCTCCTTCAACACAACACTCTTGCCTGCATCATTATTCTCTTCCTTCATTCACATTATTCTCTCTCCTTCAACCTCTACTCCAGCTCTCCACTCTAACCCCACACCATATTCTCTAACATCCATTTATTCCCACACAACACTTCTCTTCCATCTGCTCTCTCCTTCAACACAACAGCCTGCAGCTCTCCATCATTATTCTCGAGTAGGACACATGAATCCAGCTCTCCATCAGATTCTCTTCACTCTGCTGCACCAGCAGCCCTTCAACACAACCAAGGAGCTCTCCATCACATGAATATGGCTCTCCATCATTATTCTCTTCTTCAACACAACACTCTGCTGCACCATCATTATTCTCTCTCCTTCAACACAACACTCTACTAGGATCACATGAACACAACACTATGGATCATTATTCTCTCTCCTTCAACACAACACTCTACTCCACTCTCTATCATTATTCTCTCCTTCAACACAACACTCTACTCCAGCTCTCCATCATTATTCTCTCTCCTTCAACACAACACTCTACTGGCTCTCCATCATTATTCTCTCTTCAACACAACACTCTACTCCAGCTCTCCATCATTATTCTCTCTCTCCTTCAACACAACACTCTATCATTATTCTCTCTCCTTCAACACAACACTCTATCCAGCTCTCCATCATTATTCTCTCTACTTCAACACAACACTCTACTCCAGCTCTCCATCATTATTCTCTCTCCTTCAACACAACACTCTACTCCAGCTCTCCATCATTATTCTCTCTCCTTCAACACAACACTCTACTCCAGCTCTCCATCATTATTCTCTCTTCTTCAACACAACACTCTACTCCAGCTCTCCATCATTATTCTCTCTCCTTCATTTGCCTGCCTGCGTTTATTCAATCGTAACCTCTGGCCTTGACTCTAACCCCACACCATGTTCTCTACATCCATTTATTCCCACGCAGATTCTCTTCCACTGCTGCACCAGCAGCCCTGCAGAGGAGGACCGAGGAGGACACATGAATATGGATCAGATTCTCTTCCACTCTGCTGCACCAGCAGCCCTGCAGAGGAGGACCAAGGAGGACACATGAATATGGATCAGATTCTCTTCCACTGCTGCACCAGCAGCCCTGCAGAGGAGGACCGAGGAGGACACATGAATATGGATCAGATTCTCTTCCACTCTGCTGCACCAGCAGCCCTACAGAGGAGGACCGAGGAGGACACATGAATATGGATCAGATTCTCTTCCACTATGGTGTCCAGCAGCCCTGCAGAGGAGGACTGAGGAGGACACATGAATATGGATCAGATTCTCTTCCACTCTGCTGCACCAGCAGCCCTGCAGAGGAGGACCGAGGAGGACACATGAATATGGATCAGATTCTTTCCACTCTGCTGCACCAGCAGCCCTACAGAGGAGGACCGAGGAGGACACATGAATATGGATCAGATTCTCTTCCACTCTGCTGCACCAGCAGCCCTGCAGAGGAGGACTGAGGAGGACACATGAATATGGATCAGATTCTCTTCCACTCTGCTGCACCAGCAGCCCTGCAGAGGAGGACCAAGGAGGACACATGAATATGGATCAGATTCCCATCTTAAGCTCCATCATTTCCTACAGAGGTATCATGCAGTGATATGGTACCATGCAGTGATATGGTGTCATGCAGTGATATGGTACCATGCAGTGATATGGTACCATGCAGTGATATGGTACCATGCAGTGATATGGTACCATGCAGTGATATGGTACCATGCAGTGATATGGTGTCATGCAGATATGGTACCATGCAGTGATATGGTACCATGCAGTGATATGGTACCATGCAGTGATATGGTACCATGCAGTGATATGGTGTCATGCAGTGATATGGTATCATGCAGTTGGTATCATGCAGTGATATGGTATCATGCAGTGAGAACTAGGGATGGGACTTGGAAATTATTTCACTATTCTTATAATATCTGGATTGTTGAAATACATGAGTGTGGACTTGGTTGCGCAACTCAGGAGAGGCGGTCCACTGTGCTCGTTGTTTCAGCAGACATATGGGGGAGGGGTGCTAGAGGAGCAGGGGCTGGTGTGTCAGACAGAGAGAGAGATCATCCTATCTGGTCGTGTGTTTCTTGACTGCATCAAATCGATATAAAGAAACTAGCTAAGTGCACAAGCCTGTTAGCTAGCTAGCAAGACTAATTGATGTTTTCTGCTGCTCTCCCCGCGTCCTTGTCTACAACAACTCCATTCCTATTAAACAAAAGCCTACCTGTTGGTTGGTCATTGTAGCCTACTCCTTCTCATTTAGCCAACTCCATTCCTATTAAACAACAGCCTACCTGTTGGTTGGTCATTGTAGCCTACTCCTTCTCATTTAGCCAACTCCATTCCTATTAAACAACAGCCTACCTGTTGGTTGGTCATTGTAGCCTACTCCTTCTCATTTAGCCAACTCCATTCCTATTAAACAACAGCCTACCTGTTGGTTGGTCATTGTAGCCTACTCCTCATTTAGCCAACTCCATTCCTATTAAACAACAGCCTACCTGTTGGTTGATCATTGTAGCCTACTCCTCATTTAGCCAACTCCATTCCTATTAAACAACAGCCTACCTGTTGGTTGATCATTGTAGCCTACTCCTCATTTAGCCAACTTCATTCCTATTAAACAACAGCCTACCTGTTGGTTGGTCATTGTAGCCTACTCCTTCTCATTTAGCCAACTCCATTCCTATTAAACAACAGCCTACCTGTTGGTTGGTCATTGTAGCCTACTCCTTCTCATTTAGCCAACTCCATTCCTATTAAACAACAGCCTACCTGTTGGTTGGTCATTGTAGCCTACTCCTTCTCATTTAGCCAACTCCATTCCTATTAAACAACAGCCTACCTGTTGGTTGATCATTGTAGCCTACTCCTTCTCATTTAGCCAACTCCATTCCTATTAAACAACAGCCTACCTGTTGGTTGGTCATTGTAGCCTACTCCTTCTCATTTAGCCAACTCCATTCCTATTAAACAACAGCCTACCTGTTGGTTGGTCATTGTAGCCTACTCCTTCTCATTTAGCCAACTCCATTCCTATTAAACAACAGCCTACCTGTTGGTTGGTCATTGTAGCCTACTCCTTCTCATTTAGCCAACTCCATTCCTATTAAACAACAGCCTACGTGTTGGTTGATCATTGTAGCCTACTCCTCATTTAGCCAACTCCATTCCTATTAAACAACAGCCTACCTGTTGGTTGGTCATTGTAGCCTACTCCTTCTCATTTAGCCAACTCCATTCCTATTAAACAACAGCCTACCTGTTGTTTGGTCATTGTAGCCTACTCCTTCTCATTTAGCCAACTCCATTCCTATTAAACAACAGCCTACCTGTTGGTTGGTCATTGTAGCCTACTCCTTCTCATTTAGCCAACTCCATTCCTATTAAACAACAGCCTACGTGTTGGTTGATCATTGTAGCCTACTCCTTCTCATTTAGCCAACTCCATTCCTATTAAACAACAGCCTACCTGTTGGTTGGTCATTGTAGCCTACTCCTTCTCATTTAGTCAACTCCATTCCTATTAAACAACAGCCTACCTGTTGGTTGGTCATTGTAGCCTACTCCTTCTCATTTAGTCAACTCCATTCCTATTAAACAACAGCCTACCTGTTGGTTGGTCATTGTAGCCTACTCCTTCTCATTTAGCCAACTCCATTCCTATTAAACAACAGCCTACCTGTTGGTTGGTCATTGTAGCCTACTCCTTCTCATTTAGCCAACTCCATTCCTATTAAACAACAGCCTACCTGTTGGTTGGTCATTGTAGCCTACTCCTTCTCATTTAGCCAACTCCATTCCTATTAAACAACAGCCTACCTGTTGGTTGATCATTGTAGCCTACTCCTTCTCATTTAGCCAACTCCATTCCTATTAAACAACAGCCTACCTGTTGATTGGTCATTGTAGCCTACTCCTCATTTAGCCAACTTCATTCCTATTAAACAACAGCCTACGTGTTGATTGGTCATTGTAGCCTACTCCTTCTCATTTAGCCAACTCCATTCCTATTAAACAACAGCCTACCTGTTGGTTGGTCATTGTAGCCTACTCCTTCTCATTTAGCCAACTCCATTCCTATTAAACAACAGCCTACCTGTTGGTTGGTCATTGTAGCCTACTCCTTCTCATTTAGCCAACTCCATTCCTATTAAACAACAGCCTACCTGTTGGTTGGTCATTGTAGCCTACCCCTTCTCATTTAGCCAACTTCATTCTGTAATTGTAATTCCATTCAGCATTATTAGAAATCTCCCACTTCACTTGGAGCCTCACTGTGGTGCTGCTTTGATTGACGACAATAACAAGCTACACGTGTGAAAAACTGTCATATAACCGGTGTTTTATTAAAATGTCTGTCCTTGTATGTCGCAATGTCACAAATAATTAAATGACATTTTAGACAAAGCCTTTTCATTAAAATAGGCCTATCTTTTTAATATATATATTTTTATACTCTCCCAGGTAATTGAATACTGAAGTCCATTCAGATATTGGACTAACCGAGCCCATCCCTAGTAAGGACTGACAGCTAGCTGCAGTTTGTAGCTAGTAGTTGTCTATTCTCAGTTTGTGGTGTTTAGTCTCTGTTAGTGTTTAGACTCAGATCAGTCTCTGACCTCACCATCACCTGATACACCCACGTACATATATACACACACACACACACACACACACACACACACGTACATATACACTCACGTACATACACACACACACACACACACACACACACACACACACACACACACACACACACACACACACACACACACACACACACACACACACACACACACACACACACACACACACGTACACACACACACACACACACACGTACATACACACATACACATACATATACATACACACATACATATACATACACACACACACACACGTATATACACACACACACACACACTACGACACACACACACATTAGGACCACCCCCCCCGGGTTGTTTATATATATACAGATGTGAGAGGTCGAGAAGAGCAGATGTTTCCAGTTAGGCCTTCCTTCATAAAGCCTCAACATGATGTTGTCATGCAGGAGGAGGGTTGTGTGTGTCTGGGTCTCTATGCTGCAAGAAGAACATCCTTATGAGGGAGTAGGTCAATCACTAGTCTAACCCTGGGCTGGTCCAGACACACGCTTCAGACTGGAGACTGTTAGTGTGTTCTGACACAGTGGATGGTGACACCTGGAGAGATACCAGCACCTATTTAACCCTGGGCTGGTCCAGACACACGCTTCAGACTGGAGACTGTTAGTGTGTTCTGACACAGTGGATGGTGACACCTGGAGAGATACTAGCACCTATTTAACCCTGGGCTGGTCCAGACACACGCTTCAGACTGGAGACTGTTAGTGTGTTCTGACACAGTGGATGGTGACACCTGGAGAGATACTAGCACCTATTTAACCCTGGGCTGGTCCAGACACACGCTTCAGACTGGAGACTGTTAGTGTGTTCTGACACAGTGGATGGTGACACCTGGAGAGATACTAGCACCTATTTAACCCTGGGCTGGTCCAGACACACGCTTCAGACTGGAGACTGTTAGTGTGTTCTGACACAGTGGATGGTGACACCTGGAGAGATACTAGCACCTATTTAACCCTGGGCTGGTCCAGACACACGCTTCAGACTGGAGACTGTTAGTGTGTTCTGACACAGTGGATGGTGACACCTGGAGAGATACTAGCACCTATTTAACCCTGGGCTGGTCCAGACACACGCTTCAGACTGGAGACTGTTAGTGTGTTCTGACACAGTGGATGGTGACACCTGGAGAGATACTAGCACCTATTTAACCCTGGGCTGGTCCAGACACACGCTTCAGACTGGAGACTGTTAGTGTGTTCTGACACAGTGGATGGTGACACCTGGAGAGATACTAGCACCTATTTAACCCTGGGCTGGTCCAGACACACGCTTCAGACTGGAGACTGTTAGTGTGTTCTGACACAGTGGATGGTGACACCTGGAGAGATACTAGCACCTATTTAACCCTGGGCTGGTCCAGACACACGCTTCAGACTGGAGACTGTTAGTGTGTTCTGACACAGTGGATGGTGACACCTGGAGAGATACTAGCACCTATTTAACCCTGGGCTGGTCCAGACACACGCTTCAGACTGGAGACTGTTAGTGTGTTCTGACACAGTGGATGGTGACACCTGGAGAGATACTAGCACCTATTTAACCCTGGGCTGGTCCAGACACACGCTTCAGACTGGAGACTGTTAGTGTGTTCTGACACAGTGGATGGTGACACCTGGAGAGATACTAGCACCTATTTAACCCTGGGCTGGTCCAGACACACGCTTCAGACTGGAGACTGTTAGTGTGTTCTGACACAGTGGATGGTGACACCTGGAGAGATACTAGCACCTATTTAACCCTGGGCTGGTCCAGACACACGCTTCAGACTGGAGACTGTTAGTGTGTTCTGACACAGTGGATGGTGACACCTGGAGAGATACTAGCACCTATTTAACCCTGGGCTGGTCCAGACACACGCTTCAGACTGGAGACTGTTAGTGTGTTCTGACACAGTGGATGGTGACACCTGGAGAGATACTAGCACCTATTTAACCCTGGGCTGGTCCAGACACACGCTTCAGACTGGAGACTGTTAGTGTGTTCTGACACAGTGGATGGCGACACCTGGAGAGATACTAGCACCTATTTAACCCTGGGCTGGTCCAGACACACGCTTCAGACTGGAGACTGTTAGTGTGTTCTGACACAGTGGATGGTGACACCTGGAGAGATACCAGCACCTATTTAACCCTGGGCTGGTCCAGACACACGCTTCAGACTGGAGACTGTTAGTGTGTTCTGACACATTGGATGGCGACACCTGGAGAGATACTAGCACCTATTTAACCCTGGGCTGGTCCAGACACACGCTTCAGACTGGAGACTGTTAGTGTGTTCTGACACAGTGGATGGCGACACCTGGAGAGATACTAGCACCTATTTAACCCTGGGCTGGTCCAGACACACGCTTCAGACTGGAGACTGTTAGTGTGTTCTGACACAGTGGATGGTGACACCTGGAGAGATGCACCTATTTAACCCTGGGCTGGTCCAGACACACGCTTCAGACTGGAGACTGTTAGTGTGTTCTGACACAGTGGATGGTGACACCTGGAGAGATACTAGCACCTATTTAACTATTTTCAACGTCCAGTATACAACTCACACAGTAGGGCACGGTACAGCACACAAACACAGACAGGTTTGCACTAATGTTACTTTACAGACACTGGCAAAATGGAAGTAGGGAATATATGGTAACTGTCCACTTGGCAAAGACTGCTTGAATCACATCATTTCAACAACAAACAATTCTTAATGTGATGAAGTTGAATCAACTGATTGTGTTTGCAAAAGTCATCACCATAAGGATGTTGCATTTTCTTCACTGGGCATTTAACCCAAATCCAATGACATGGTGAAGTTTTAGTTTGGTTGCTTTCACATTGAATTCACGTTAGTGATACAACAACAAAAAGTTGTAAAAAGAAAACGCTTCAGACGTTGAACTGACGTCTGAGCCCAGTGGGGGAATGAAATCACTGGAGACATAAGCAACGACCTCAATCCCACAGAAACAAGTGGATTTACAAAAGCTCAGAGGATTTGACAGCTGAACAACTTACTCTGTTCTGTCAACTACATCAGACTTACACACCAGTAAAGAGTTTGACAGGGGAGAGAGGAGGGGGGACAGAGAGGGCTGGAGGGAACAGAGAGGGAGGGAGAGTCTCCAAAAGGCATTAGGGGTTGCACAAAAATATGCCCAATTTTCAGAACAACTCACAGTTCAGAGAGAAAATCACCACTACAGAGTCTGACAGAACAGCAACAAAACCTCACAGTGTGTGTTCTGACAGATAACGCTATGCCCAGCTGTGGCTAGGGGTTTCTGGGTCAATATGGCTTCAAAACCAGCAGAAGGAGAAATATAAACTCAACTCACAGTTCAGACAGAAAATCCCTGGCCTCAACCACTGTGGAAAGAATAGCCACATCAACGCCACATCAACAGCAACAAGTCCCTGGCTGCCCTCATAATCATCACTGGACTAACAGCAGCAGACGTAAGGACTGGGCAGGGCAGTTTGTCAGTGCGTCCACCTCAATAGGTTTCACTATGTCATCCTCACCAGGTTCCACTATGTCTTCCTCACCAGGTTCCACCATGTCTTCCGCAATAGGTTCCCACTTCCGCAATAGGTTCATGTCTTCAGATAGGTTCCCCCATGTCTTCCTCAATAGGTTCCACCATGTCTTCCTCAATATGTTCCCACATGTCTTCCTCAATAGGTTCCACCATGTCTTCCTCACTAGGTTCCACATGTCTTCCATCAATAGGTTCAACATGTCCCTGTCTTCCTCACTAATCCCACCATGTCTTCCTCAGCAGATGTCTTCTTCAAGGTTCCCCATGTCTTCACTAGGTTCCACCTGTCTTCCTCACTAGGTTCCACCATGTCTTCCTCAATAGGTTCCCCATGTCTTCCTCAATAGGTTCCACCATGTCTTCCTCACTAGGTTCCACCATGTCTTCCTCAATAGGTTCCACCATGTCTTCCTCACATGTCTTCCTCAATAGGTTCCACCATGTCTTCCTCACCAGGTTCCATGTCTTCCTCACCAGGTTCCACCATGTCTTCCTCAATAGGTTCCCCATGTCTTCCTCAATAGGTTCCACCATGTCTTCCTCAATAGGTTCCACCATGTCTTCCTCAATAGGTTCCCATGTCTTCCTCAATGGTTCTGTCTTCCTCAATAGGTTCCACCATGTCTTCCTCACCAGGTTCCACCATGTCTTCCTCAATAGGTTCCACCATGTCTTCCTCACTAGGTTCCACCATGTCTTCCTCAATAGGTTCCACCATGTCTTCCTCCAATAGGTTCCACCATGTCTTCCTCACTAGGTTCCACCATGGTTCCACCATGTCTTCCTCAATAGGTTCCACCATGTCTTCCTCACCATGTCTTCCTCAGGTTCCACCATGTCTTCCTCAATAGGTTCCACCATGTCTTCCTCAATAGGTTCCAGGTTCCACCATGTCTTCCTCAATAGGTTCCACCATGTCTTCCTCAATAGGTTCCACCATGTCTTCTTCAATAGGTTCCCCCATGTCTTCCTCAATAGGTTCCACCATGTCTTCCTCAATAGGTTCCACCATGTCTTCCTCAATAGGTTCCACCATGTCTTCCTCAATAGTCTTCCTCACCATTCCACCATGTCTTCCTCAGTAGGTTCCACCATGGGTTCCACCATGTCTTCCTCACTAGGTTCCACCATGTCTTCCTCAATAGGTTCCACCATGTCTTCCTCAATAGGTTCCCCATGTCTTCCTCACTAGGTTCCACCATGTCTTCCTCAATAGTTTCCACCATGTCTTCCTCAATAGGTTCCACCATGTCTTCCCACCATGTCAGTAGGTTCCCCATGTCTTCCTCAATAGGTTCCACCATGTCTTCCTCACTAGGTTCCACCATGTCTTCCTCAATAGGTTCTACCATGTCTTCTTCATGTCTTCTTTCTCACTCCACTAATAGGTTCCACCATGTCTTCCTCAATAGGTTCCACCATGTCTTCCTCAATAGGTTCCACCATGTCTTCCTCAATAGGTTCCACCATGTCTTCAATAGGTTTCACCATCTTCCGTAATAGGTTCCACCATGTCTTCCAATCAATAGGTTCCCCTTCATGTCTTCCTAGGTTCCCCCATGTCTTCAATAGGTTCCACCATGTTCTTCTTCTCAATAGGTTGTCACCATGTTCCACCATGTCTTCCTCAATAGGTTCCACCATGTCTTCTCAATAGGTTCCCCATGTCTTCCTCACTAGGTTCCACCATGTCTTCCTCAATAGTTTCCACCATGTCTTCCTCAATAGGTTCCACCATGTCTTCCTCAATAGGTTCCACCATGTCTTCCTCACTAGGTTCCACCATGTCTTCCTCTTCAATAGGTCCCACCATGTCTTCCTCAATAGGTTCCACCATGTTCTTCTTCCTCACTAGTCCCACCATGTCTTCCTCAATAGTTCCACCCATGTCTTCCTCAATAGGTCTTCCTCACCCATGTCTTCCTCACTAGGTTCCACCATGTTCCACCATGTCTTCCTCAATAGTTTCCACCATGTCTTCCTCACCAGGTTCCACCATATCAGGCGTATGTGAAAGGTCTTCTGATCAGCTTCTATCCCTAAGACATAAGACTGCTGAACAGTTCATCAAATGGCTATCTGGACTATTTGCATTGACCCCCTTCATTTATTCATATTTCTTTGCACTGAGTCTCTCGCACAGGCTGGACGCTTGTAAACTCACTGGACGCTAACCACACACCGAAACATACTACACTGACACTCCAACACACACACACACACACACACACACACACACACACACACACACACACACACACACACACACACACACACACACACACACACACACACACACACACACACACACACACACACACACCTGCATATTGACGCTACACACATACATTCACATTTCTCACATACGCTGCTGCTACTCTCTGTTTATTATCTATGCATAGTCACTTTACCCCTACCTACATATTACCTCAATTACCTGGACTAACCTGTACCCCTGCACATTGACTAAGTACCGGTACCCCTGTAAATAGCCTTGTTATTGTTATTTAATTGTATTTGCTTTGAAGATGTTAAGAGCTGCTGTGTGTGTGTGTGTGTTAGCGGTGTGTGTGTGTGTGTTGTGTGTGTGTGTGTGTGTGTTAGTGTGTGTGTGTGTGTGTGTGTGTGAGTTGTGTATAGTGTGTGTGTGTGTGTGTGGTGTGTGTGTGTGTGTGTGTGTGTTAGCGGTGTGTGTGTGTTAGCGGTGTGTGTGTGTGTGTTAGCGGTGTGTGTGTGTGTGTTAGCGGTGTGTGTGTGTTAGCGGTGTGTGTGTGTTAGCGGTGTGTGTGTGTTAGCGGTGTGTGTGTGTGTTAGCGGTGTGTGTGTGTTAGCGGTGTGTGTGTGTGTGTTAGCGGTGTGTGTGTGTGTGTTAGCGGTGTGTGTGTGTGTTAGCGGTGTGTGTGTGTGTGTGTGTTAGTGTGTGTGTGTTAGCGGTGTGTGTGTGTTAGCGGTGTGTGTGTGAGTTAGCGGTGTGTGTGTGTTAGCGGTGTGTGTGTGTTAGCGGTGTGTGTGTGTTAGCGGTGTGTGTGTGTAGCGGTGTGTGAGTTAGCGGTGTGTGTGTTAGCGGTGTGTGTGTGTTAGCGGTGTGTGTGTGTTAGCGGTGTGTGTGTGCAATGGTGTGTGTGTGTAGCGGTGCGCGGGTCAGCTGTTTGTTCACCCGCACCCGCCTGCAATTGCTAATAAACATCCTCAACCGCCCGACTATATGTGGAAGTCTGAGGCCAGCACCCGACCCTAACCCACAAACATAGAACATGTGGCTACAGTCCAATACTTTTTGAAAGGGGGCAGGACTGTTTTTTTGCATAATTTAGATATTATGTTTCTGCTTATAATTTTCTACATTTTGTCTATAATTAGATACATGTAGCTTCTCTCTTGTCATTATGTGTTGCCCTAGAAGACTAAATAAACAGCTGCTCAACAGAATCATGTAATAGATAGATAGAACGAATGCTTCAATCTAGTTGACGCCGGTAAAGTTCTCTGTCATCTTCATTCGCGGAGCAAAGACATTTAGTGACTGGGGAGGAAATGCAATAACACAAATAAATGGAAAGATTTTCTGTGAAAAGATGTCCAGATGCCACCAGTTTGACGATTGTCAGGAAACAGAAAGCTGTGAAAACGACCCAATGACTTTCTGATCAGATACAGTTCTGATTGGATGCATATTTTATGTGGCCGAAATACGATCAAATGTTATGATGCTGATAAAGACAGCACCTCTACAGACGGTATATAACTGCACATTCACATTCTCTCCAGAGGCTGAAAGAAATAAATCAAATTACTCCACTGCTGTTCCCAAGTCCAAGTTGTGCCTACATTTGGTGTATAATGTTACTGCAGGAAATGGTTCAGTCTGCAGGAGTTAATAACAAGGCCATTTGAGAGGATATACACCCACAGTCAGCGTCCAGATTTCACTTTCCAGTTAACCCATCTCAACAGTAGGCTACAGTTCTCATGACATGTCACAGGCCTATTTGAAGTCCATCTTGTGACTATCGAATTTGTATAGTGTCTCAGAATTATCACACATAACAATATTTAATGACCCGAAACCCGTTTGCCACGTGGATATAACATCGGGGCCATCAGGTTGCGAGTCAACCCACATATCACTAGTGTGTCTGTCTCTCTGTGTGTGTGTGTCTCTGTCTCTCTCTGTCTGTTTGTGTGTTGTGTGTGTGTGTGTCTGTCTCTCTCTCTCTCTCTCTCTGTGTGTGTGTGTGTGTCTGTCTGTCTCTCTCTCTCTCTGGGTTTGTGTGTGTGTCTCTCTCTCTCGCTCTGTGTGTGTCTCTGTCTCTCTCTGTGTCTGTGGTGTGTGTGTGTGTGTGTGTGTGTGTGTGTGTGTGTGTGTGTGTGTGTGTGTGTGTATACAGATATGGAGGTCAACAAGGTGTTTTTACCTGTTTCCCCAACACCTACACACTCTACTGATGTCATAATGAGTGGCGCCAACCACCACACATCAAGTGACATGATAATTTTGTAAGGTGATATAACTGAAGGAGCACCACACAAACACAGTCCTAATGATGTCTCAACCACCGGGCACCACAGACGCATGAGAAGAGTAGTCTCTGTAGTGGTTTGGCTGTGTGAGTGCGTGTGTGTGAGTGTGTGTGTGTGTGTAAGTGTGTGTGTAAGAGGCTGCTCTGTGTGATGCTGTGAGAAAGTGACATCTGACACTTTATCACGGGTGCTGGTGACAATACAAGACCAAGCCCCGCCTCTTCTGGAGAAGGTGAGAGAGGGGGGTGTGTTTGTGTGACTGGGTAAGTGTTAAGGTGATAGCTGCTGACTAAGCTGTGTGGAGAGGTAAGGGATACATCCTCATGACCACATGGTTCCGTTTTCATTTCCTTCACCATTTCACCGGCAGGTTAAAAGCCACTCATTCATCCAATGGTAAGGTCTGATTGGCAAGTGTGTGAGTAGATTTTTTTATTGTTTATTTCACTTTTGTTAATTATCTATTCCACTTGCTTTAAAAAAAAGGTTAAGAAAAAATGTGCCACCCTATGGGATTCCCAATCACGGCTGTATGTGATACAGCCTGGAATTGAACCAGGGACTGTAGTGATGCCTCTTGCACTGAGATGCAGTGCCACAGACTGTTGTGCCACTCGGGAGCCCCCATTTGCTTTGGCAAATCTAAACATATGATTCCCATACCATTAAAGCTCTTATATTGAAATGTAATTGAAATTGAGAGAGAGAGAGGCAAGCAAAAGACGAAACTCTTTCATTTGATAATGACACAATCTCGTCTCCTCTCTCGTCTCCTCTATCGAGGGGGAGGGGGTGTTCTGTTTCTTTGATTATGTCTCAGGAAGCTGTTAGCTGCTGTTAGGCCCTGGAGTGAGTCTCTTTACATCAGTCTATATATATACACCTGAAGGAATAGTCTTGGCTGGGTTAGACAGAGGATTCTACTGTAATATCTAGACCCCTGTCAGTGTGTGCGTGCATGTGTGTGTCTCTTTCTCTCTCTTTGTGTGCGTGTGTGAGTGCGTGTGTTTGTGTGGAGAGCAGCCTTCAGATATACCCACGCCCCCTGTTAATTAAGCAATAAGGCCAGAGTAGGTGTGGTATATGGCCAATATACCACGGCTAAGGGATGTTCTTACGCGCAACACAATGTGTTATATAACTGTTACACTCCCTCTGCAGCTCCAGTCATTGTCCTCAGTAGGATTCTATTAGTTCTATTAGTGGTTAAAAAAGACTTTTTAGAAAGCTGGACACGACTCACATGACTGTATAGGTAAGCCTGCTGTGCTTATGGATGAAAATGAGAAAATGTTCCCCTTCCTGTTTTGAGTTTTATATCCACCACTATTTGCATACAGTATGTACATACTATTACAACCATATGCCTGTCTCTCTCTATCTCTCTCCTCTCTAGCACTCACTTTCTCCCCAGTTTCACCTTCTTTTATACCTTATCAAGTCAACCATACACTGTACAGGGTAAATCATTTTTGGATTCATGTGTGTACATTGTGCATAAGGGGTTGTATTCCTGGTGCTACAGTCAGTACAGCTACAGTCACACAGTCAGTACAGCTACAGTCACACAGTCAGTACAGCTACAATCACACAGTCAGTACAGCTACAGTCACACAGTCAGTACAGCTACAGTCACACAGTCAGTACAGCTATAATCACACAGTCAGTACAGCTACAGTCACACAGTCAGTACAGCTACAGTCACACAGTCAGTACAGCTACAATCACACAGTCAGTACAGCTACAGTCACACAGTCAGTACAGCTACAGTCACACAGTCAGTACAGCTACAGTCACACAGTCAGTACAGCTATAATCACACAGTCAGTACAGCTACAGTCACACAGTCAGTACAGCTACAGTCACACAGTCAGTACAGCTATAATCACACAGTCAGTACAGCTACAGCCACACAGTCAGTACAGCTACAGTCACAGTCAGTACAGCTATAATCACACAGTCAGTACAGCTACAGTCAGTACAGCTATAATCACACAGTCAGTACAGCTACAGTCACACAGTCAGTACAGCTACAGTCACACAGTCAGTGCAGCTACAATCACACAGTCAGTACAGCTACAGTCACACAGTCAGTACAGCTACAGTCACAGTCAGTACAGCTACAGCCACACAGTCAGTACAGCTACAGTCACACAGTCAGTACAGCTATAATCACACAGTCAGTACAGCTACAGCCACACAGTCAGTACAGCTACAGTCACACAGTCAGTACAGCTACAATCACACAGTCAGTACAGCTACAGCCACACAGTCAGTACAGCTACAGTCACAGTCAGTACAGCTACAGTCACACAGTCAGTACAGCTATAATCACACAGTCAGTACAGCTACAGTCACTCAGTCAGTACAGCTACAGTCACAGTCAGTACAGCTACAGTCACACAGTCAGTACAGCTACAGTCACACAGTCAGTACAGCTACAGTCACACAGTCAGTACAGCTACAGTCACACAGTCAGTACAGCTACAGTCACACAGTCAGTACAGCTATAATCACACAGTCAGTACAGCTATAATCACAGTCAGTACAGCTACAGTCACACTCAGTACAGCTACAGTCACACAGTCAGTACAGCTACAGTCACACAGTCAGTACAGCTACAGTCACACAGTCAGTACAGCTACAGTCACAGTCAGTACAGCTACAGTCACACAGTCAGTACAGCTACAGTCACACAGTCAGTACAGCTACAGTCACACAGTCAGTACAGCTATAATCACACAGTCAGTACAGCTACAGCCACACAGTCAGTACAGCTACAGCCACACAGTCAGTACAGCTACAATCACACAGTCAGTACAGCTACAGTCACAGTCAGTACAGCTACAGTCACACAGTCAGTACAGCTACAGTCACACAGTCAGTACAGCTACAGCCACACAGTCAGTACAGCTACAGTCACAGTCAGTACAGCTACAGTCACACAGTCAGTACAGCTACAGTCACACAGTCAGTACAGCTACAGTCACACAGTCAGTACAGCTATAGTCACAAATTTAGTACAGCTACAGTCACAGTCAGTACAGCTACAGTCACACAGTCAGTACAGCTACAGTCACACAGTCAGTACAGCTATAATCAGTCAGTACAGCTATAATCACAGTCACAGCTACAGTCACAATCAGTACAGCTACAGTCACACAGTCAGTACAGCTACAGTCACACAGTCAGTACAGCTACAGTCACACAGTCAGTACAGCTACAGTCACAGTCAGTACAGCTACAGTCACACAGTCAGTACAGCTACAGCTACACAGTCAGTACAGCTCAGTCACAGTTCAGTACAGCTACAGTCACACAGTCAGTACAGCTACAGCCACACAGTCAGTACAGCTACAGTCACAGTCAGTACAGCTACAGTCACACAGTCAGTACAGCTACAGTCACACAGTCAGTACAGCTACAGTCACACAGTCAGTACAGCTATAGTCACAAATTCAGTACAGCTACAGTCACAGTCAGTACAGCTACAGTCACACAGTCAGTACAGCTATAGTCACACATTCAGTACAGATACAGTCATACAGTCAGTACAGCTACAGTCACACAGTCAGTACAGCTATAGTCACACATTCAGTACAGATACAGTCATACAGTCAGTACAGCTATAGTCACACAGTCAGTACAGCTACAGTCACAGCAGTACAGCTACAGTCACACAGTCAGTACAGCTATAATCACACAGTCAGTACAGCTATAATCACACAGTCAGTACAGCTATAATCACACAGTCAGTACAGCTACAGTCACACAGTCAGTACAGCTACAGTCACACAGTCAGTACAGCTACAGTCACACAGTCAGTACAGCTACAGTCACACAGTCAGTACAGCTACAGTCACACAGTCAGTACAGCTACAGTCACACAGTCAGTACAGCTACAGTCACACAGTCAGTACAGCTACAGTCACACAGTCAGTACAGCTATAATCACACAGTCAGTACAGCTACAGTCACTCAGTCAGTACAGCTACAGTCACACAGTCAGTACAGTCACAGTCAGTACAGCTACAGTCCCACAGCCAGTACAGTCACACAGTCAGTACAGCTACAGTCCCACAGCCAGTACAGTCACACAGTCAGTACAGTCACAGTCAGTACAGCTACAGTCCCACAGCCAGAACAGCTACAGCCCCACAGCCAGTACAGTCACACAGTCAGTACAGTCACAGCCAGTACAGCTACAGTCCCACAGCCAGAACAGATACAGTCCCACAGCCAGTACAGTCACACAGTCAGTACAGCTACAGTCACACAGTCAGTACAGTCACACAGTCAGTACAGTCACACAGTCCCACAGCCAGTGCAGTCACAGTCAGTACAGTCACACAGTCCAACAGCCAGTACAGTCACAGTCAGTACAGTCACACAGTCATTACAGATACAGTCCACAGCCAGTACAGTCACACAGTCAGTACAGATACAGTCACACAGTCAGCACAGCTACAGTCCCACAGCCAGTACAGTCACACAGTCAGTACAGATACAGTCCCACAGTCAGCACAGCTACAGTCCCACAGCCAGTACAGTCACACAGTCAGCACAGCCACAGTACAGTCCCACAGCCAGTACAGTCACACAGTCAGAACAGCTACAGTCCCACAGCCAGTACAGTCACACAGTCAGTACAGTCACACAGTCAGAACAGATACAGTCCCACAGACAGTACAGTCACAGTCAGAACAGATACAGTCCCACAGCCAGTACAGTCAGCACAGCTAGAGTCCCACAGCCAGTACAGTCACACAGTCAGAACAGATACAGTCCCACAGACAGTACAGTCTCAGTCACTCAGTCAGTACAGCTACAGTACAGTCACACAGTCAGTACAGCTACAGTCCCACAGCCAGTGAGGTCCCACAGCCAGTACAGCTACAGTCACAGTACAGTCAGTACAGCTACAGCTACAGTATAGTCACATAGTCAGTACAGCTACAGTCACTCAGTCAGTACAGCTACAGTATAGTCACATAGTCAGTACAGCTACAGTACAGTCACATAGTCAGTACAGCTAGAGTACAGTCACATAGTCAGTACAGCCTGAAATCAGTTGGTTCTGAGTTCATCTCTTCTTCTGGACTCTCTTAGCTGTCTCTCAAATCCACAGGAGTGTAAACAGTAGAGGAATGCAGGGAAAAGGAAACCAGAAGATGAAGAGAGATCAAACCCAGGAAACCCCAGGGAGAATCGTATGACTTCTACACACACAGATGCACTGATGCAAAAGGTGGCATGTGGACATACAGACAAGCATGCATACACCCACGTACGCAGGCAGTAATGCACACATGCACATATGCAGACACACACGCGTGCACACATGAACATACACACACACACATTAGGCGAATGTGTTAGTGATTATGGTTGGTGACAGGGGGTCTGTGGAGCTCTGTAGAGGCGCTGCCTGCACTACTTCCCAGCCCCAGAACAGACTGGGCTGCAGACTGGAGCCTAATCCCTCAGCTCCTCCCTCGACTCCTCCCCCCAGGAAGTCCTGGAATTCAAGGTAACCCTAGGAGTCTGGCTGCCCTGACAACACTTACTGTAGCAAACTGGGCTCACTGCATACACAGTAGAGATGAGAAAAAAGAGAGTTCTAGATAACTGAGTAGACTAAACAGTCACATCTAAAACTGATCAGAACTGCTCTGTGGTTAAGCAGCCATCCTGTGAAAGACTGCTGCCCTGCTACAGAGCCCCTCCCTCCCTGTTCCCCATCCATCCAGCTGGTCAGACGTTTCTATGTCTGTTTTATGGACCACAGCGGAGGCCAAGGAGGGAAAACAGACGGCTGGTACTGACACCTAGGAGGGACGTTCCAGTCGTACCCCCCCACTCTCTACATCAGCCTCTAGAGTCTACAATGGAAGTTACAGATGCATGGTCCATGTTTTATATTACATATCTAGACTGAAATCCATCTCTTATAAAACATGGACTCTCAGTTGGGACACTGACAGAGTAAAGGCATTGGGGTCAGCTGAAGGCTGCAGACCGGATACTGTCCCCTTATTATTTTATAATGAGTCCTGGCCACCAACTAAACTATATCAACAAATAAATACATTATTTTAGCTCTGTGGATTAGAGTGGACACACACGCATGCATGCACATATCTCACAAACACACTTTGATCCCTTTGTGATGAAACAGGAAATATCACCTCCTCGTCCACCCACTGCTTGTTACACATTACCATAGACATGTCCAGCTGCAGGACCCTAGTCCTACGTGAGAGTGTGTGTGTGCGTGCCGTGCATACATGAGAGTATGTGTGTGTGTGCGTGCCGTGCACACATAAGAGTGTGTGTGTGTGTGTGTGTGTGCGTGCCGTGCATACATGAGAGTGTGTGTGTGTGTGTGCCGTGCATACATGAGAGTGTATGTGTGTGTGTGTGTGTGTGGGTGCCGTGCACACATAAGAGTGTGTGTGTGTGCCGTGCATACATGAGAGTGTGTGTGTGTGTGCCGTGCATACATGAGTGTGTGTGTGTGTGTGCCGTGCATACATGAGAGTGTGTGTGTGTGCCGTGCATACATGAGAGTGTGTGTGTGTGCGTGCCGTGCATACATGAGAGTGTGTGTGCCGTGCATACATGAGTGTGTGTGTATGTGCATGCATACATGAGTGTGTGTGTGTGTGTGTGTGCCGTGCATACATGAGAGTGTGTGTGTGTGTGTGCCGTGCATACATGAGAGTGTGTGTGTGTGTGCCGTGCATACATGAGAGTGTGTGTGTGCGTGCACACATACATGAGTGTGTGTGTGTGTGCGTGCGCAAACATGTGCATACATGAGTGTGTGTGTGTGCCGTGCATACATGAGAATGTGAGTGTGCGTGCCGTGCATACATGAGTGTGTGTGTGTGTGCCGTGCATACATGAGAGTGTGAGTGTGTGTGCCGTGCATACATGAGTGTGTGTGTGTGTCCAGGCTCATGCATACATGAGTGTGTGCATACATGTGTGTGTATGTGTGTGCCGTGCATACATGAGAGTGTGAGTGTGCCGTGCATACATGAGAGTGTGAGTGTGCGTGCTTTGTGCATACATGAGTGTGTGTATGTGTGCCGTGCATACATCAGAGTGTGAGTGTGCCGTGCATACATGAGAGTGTGTGTATGTGCATGCATACATGAGTGTGTGTATGTGTGTGCATACATCAGAGTGTGAGTGTGCCGTGCATACATGAGAGTGTGAGTGTGCGTGCCGTGCATACATGAGTGTGTGTATGTGTGCCGTGCATACATGAGAGTGTGAGTGTGCGTGTCCTCCAGACATCCACACTACCCTACACTGGCCCACTGACTGGCTGTTGTGCAGGGTTTCCCAAACTCGGTCCTTTCCTCTCCTTTACTTTCCTCTCCTTTCCTCCTCCCACTTGGAAAGGATTTCTTTCTGGGGTCTCTGTGTATTTTATGTTCTCTTCAGGCAAGCTTGGGCAGAGAGAGATTGAGAGAGAGGGGAGGGGTGTGGGGGGATACATTTCCTGAGCTTAGTTAGGCCTTCTGGCCCCTCAGGCTGCTGGGATTTCTCTCCACGGCTCACAAAGCGATCGCAGCAGAGCAAAGGCTAAACACACACACACACACACTGCATGCACGCATGCACACATACACCCCCCCCCACACACACACACACACACTGATTGGCCTTGTCAGTGCTTTTGTAGAAATAAGAGTTCTGCATCGTGCACCAATTGGCAAGAGGAGCGTAAGTGAAAACACATGTTCTGTTGAATGCATGAAACAGAAGCAGAGGAGCCTCCTCTTGCAGATGAAATCAACAGCAGAGTAGATTGTCAGGAAGACAGGGACCCAACGGAAATGTTTTACAAATCAACATGCAATACTTGAACCATATTGAAGTTTGCAGCCCATAAGCCAGGGCTATCATATTTCAGACATCTGCACATACAACCATTCACCAGAACATGTTCACCCAAGGGTCCCTATTCATAAAGCTTTACAGAGTAGGAGGGCTGATCTAGGATCAGGTCCCCCTGTCCATCCATCTTATTTATTGTTATTTATTTATTATGATCTAAAACACTAAACTGATCCTAGCCCAGCACTTCTACACTGAGGTCTACTGTAATACTGTGTGGATAGTAGTTTCTTCAGCCACAGGATGTCACTGAGGTACTTGGCAAGCACAGGGAGAATTGCTGCATTGTCCATTAGGTCAGAATCCTAACCACTGTGATGTAATGACCCTTGACCTTTGAGTGCCTTTCTGACCATTGAAACCACACACACACACACACACACACACACACACACACACACACACACACACACACACACACACACACACACACACACACACACACACACACACACACACACACACACACACACACACACACACACACACAATTACTACTGTGTGTTGACAGGTCTTGGACAGGGCTCCCTTCAAATAGAGGACAGGTCTAATCTAATCTAGGCCATCAGTACAGGTTGGAGCTCAGTCAGCCAGCTCAAAAACAAGACCCAGGTAATCAGATCTCAGCGGGTATAGGATGGAGTCACCCTTAGACACAGATCTAAGGTCAATTTGTATGTCTCCCCATAAAAGTGTAGGTTATGATTTGGGGAAGATAGACTGACCCTAGATCTGTGACTAAAGGCAATCAGATGTTATACATTGGCTTCTCTGGCTGCTACAGCGAGAGAATGCTGACCCACATTCAAATACCAGCACACGGTGACAGCATGGTACTGTGCAGATAGCATATTGGGTTTAGCTACCCTTGAGCTACCCTTGAACTCAATCTTACCTGGAACCCACAGGGTGAAAGCAAGAGAGGAAGACCCAAGAACACCTTGAGTGGTGACACAGAACAAGACATGAAGAAAGTGGGGGTGACGTATCAACACCTTGAAGGAATGGTGCAGGACAGAAGGGTTTGGAAGAGATATGAAGTGTGTAGTTCCATAAGGAATGGTGCAGGACAGAAGGGTTTGGAAGAGATAGGAAGTGTGGAATTCCATAAGGAATGGTGCAGGACAGAAGGGTTTGGAAGAGATAGGAAGTGTGGAGTTCCATAAGGAATGGTGCAGGACAGAAGGGTTTGGAAGAGATATGAAGTGTGTAGTTCCATAAGGAATGGTGCAGGACAGAAGGGTTTGGAAGAGATAGGAAGTGTGGAATTCCATAAGGAATGGTGCAGGACAGAAGGGTTTGGAAGAGATAGGAAGTGTGGAGTTCCATAAGGAATGGTGCAGGACAGAAGGGTTTGGAAGAGATAGGAAGTGTGGAGTTCCATAAGGAATGGTGCAGGACAGAAGGGTTTGGAAAAGATAGGAAGTGTTGAATTCCATAAGGAATGGTGCAGGACAGAAGGGTTTGGAAGAGATAGGAAGTGTGGAATTCCATAAGGAATGGTGCAGGACAGAAGGGTTTGGAAGAGATAGGAAGTAGGAATGTGTTTGGAATAGGAAGTGTGGAATTCCATAAGGAATGGTGCAGGACAGAAGGGTTTGGAAGAGATAGGAAGTGTGGAATTCCATAAGGAATGGTGCAGGACAGAAGGGTTTGGAAGAGATAGGAAGTGTGGAATTCCATAAGGGTGCAGGACAGAAGGGTTTGGAAGAGATAGGAAGTGTGGAATTCCAGGAATGGTGCAGAAGAAGGGTTTGGAAGAGATAGGAAGTGTGGAATTCCATAAGGAATGGTGCAGGACAGAAGGGTTTGGAAGAGATAGGAAGTGGAGTTCCATAAGGAATGGTGCAGGACAGAAGGGTTTGGAAGAGATAGGAAGTGTGGAATTCCATAAGGAATGGTGCAGGACAGAAGGGTTTGGAAGAGATAGGAAGTGTGGAATTCCATAAGGAATGGTGCAGGACAGAAGGGTTTGGAAGAGATAGGAAGTGTGGAATTCCATAAGGAATGGTGCAGGACAGAAGGGTTTGGAAGAGATAGGAAGTGTGGAATTCCATAAGGAATGGTGCAGGACAGAAGGGTTTGGAAGAGATAGGAAGTGTGGAATTCCATAAGGAATGGTGCAGGACAGAAGGGTTTGGAAGAGATAGGAAGTGTGGAATTCCAGGAATGGTGCAGGACAGAAGGGTTTGGAAGAGATAGGAAGTGTGGAATTCCATAAGGAATGGTGCAGGACAGAAGGGTTTGGAAGAGATAGGAAGTGTGGAATTCCATAAGGAATGGTGCAGGACAGAAGGGTTTGGAAGAGATAGGAAGTGTGGAATTCCATAAGGAATGGTGCAGGACAGAAGGGTTTGGAAGAGATAGGAAGTGTGGAGTTCCATAAGGAATGGTGCAGGACAGAAGGGTTTGGAAAAGATAGGAAGTGTTGAATTCCATAAGGAATGGTGCAGGACAGAAGGGTTTGGAAGAGATAGGAAGTGTGGAGTTCCATAAGGAATGGTGCAGGACAGAAGGGTTTGGAAAAGATAGGAAGTGTTGAATTCCATAAGGAATGGTGCAGGACAGAAGGGTTTGGAAGAGATAGGAAGTGTGGAATTCCATAAGGAATGGTGCAGGACAGAAGGGTTTGGAAGAGATAGGAAGTGTGGAGTTCCATAAGGAATGGTGCAGGACAGAAGGGTTTGGAAGAGATAGGAAGTGTGGAACTCCATAAGGAATGGTGCAGGACAGAAGGGTTTGGAAGAGATAGGAAGTGTTGAATTCCATAAGGAATGGTGCAGGACAGAAGGGTTTGGAAGAGATAGGAAGTGTGGAGTTCCATAAGGAATGGTGCAGGACAGAAGGGTTTGGAAGAGATAGGAAGTGTGGAATTCCATAAGGAATGGTGCAGGACAGAAGGGTTTGGAAGAGATAGGAAGTGTGGAATTCCATAAGGAATGGTGCAGACAGAAGGGTTTGGAAGAGATAGGAAGTGTGGAATTCCATAAGGAATGGTGCAGGACAGAAGGGTTTGGAAGAGATATGAAGTGTGGAGTTCCATAAGGAATGGTGCAGGACAGAAGGGTTTGGAAGAGATAGGAAGTGTGGAGTTCCATAAGGAATGGTGCAGGACAGAAGGGTTTGGAAGAGATAGGAAGTGTGGAGTTCCATAAGGAATGGTGCAGGACAGAAGGGTTTGGAAGAGATAGGAAGTGTGGAATTCCATAAGGAATGGTGCAGGACAGAAGGGTTTGGAAGAGATAGGAAGTGTGGAATTCCATAAGGAATTCAAAGGCCTAAGTAAGTACTGTATGTTCTCTCAAACATCCCCTAACTTCAGCCATAATCCCCGAAATACCATCCCCTGATCCTGGAGCCTTCAGTCCATCTCTGATGTGCAGATATGAGTGCAGGATTTTGTTCCAGCCAAGAACACAAGAACACAGCCCTACTCCAGTGTAAAAAGCATGTATCTATGTCAGCTGGGGGTCTCTGGTGTGTGCTTGTGCATGTGGAAGCTTTTGTTCCAGTCCAGCACTAACCCACCACCACAACACCCCCACAAAGTAAACATCCATTGAGTCTCAACCGAGGGGTACGCACCTTCTTGGCGGCCCGCGACGGAGACCTTCGCGTGGGCTTGGGTACCTCTCTGGTCAGGGTAGTGGGCAGCTTGGACACAGAGCCGTTCTCTCTCTTGGCTGTGTGCGAGGAGGCCGGGGGCGAGGAGGGGGTGGTGAGGCTGGGGGTGAGGCAGGGGACACCGAGGTGGGTCCCCCAGATGGACAGCCATCTCTTCGGTGCAGACGAGGCGCAGGCTGCGGAGGTACTCGTCCGTCTCCCGGTCTACCACCAGCAGCCTGGTCTCATGCTCCACCGCCTTGATCCTCTGCACCACCTGTGGGGAGAGGGAGATCATTATTGCACATCATTATAACACTGTACATAGCCATAATATGACATTTGAAATGTGTATATTTGAAACTTGTGAGTGTTACTGTTCATTTTTTAAATTGTATATATTACTCTGTTGTTTATTATCTAGTTCACTTGCTTTGGCAATATAAACATATGTTTCCCATGCCAATAAAGCCCTTTGAATGGAATGGAACAAAGGAGAGGATGAAAGCATAAGATAGGGAGAGAAAGAGAATGAGAGTAATAACATGATAATTGACATGATAATGAAGTAGTGAACCACAGGGAATAGGGGGTGATGGGAGACAGAAACACCAACACTCTCTACAGTAGCTGGACCCTACATCATGTCAGACTCTTTGTTGAAGTGTCTAAAGTGGGTCTCCCTTGTCCCAGGCCTCCCAGTAGACGTCTGTCTCCGCCAGTGATGACTTACTGCTGAGCGGCGCGGGGTAAAGGACTAGGGAGGAAGGGTTTGGGAACACATTCTCATTTACAGCAACGACCTGGGGAATAATTACAGGGCAAAGGCGGGGGGATGAACGAGCAAATTGTAAACTGGGGATGGTTAGGTGGCAATGATGGTATGAGGGTTAGATTGGGAATTTAGCCAGGACACTAGGATTAACACCTCTACTCTGACAATAAGTGTCATGGGATCTTTAGTGACCACAGAGAGTCAGGACACCCGTTTAACATCCCATCCAAAAGACAGCACCCTACACAGGGCAATGTCCCCAATGACTGCCCTGGGGCATTATTTTTAGACCAGAGGAAAGGGTGCCTCCTACTGGCCCTCCAACACCACTTCCAGCAGCATCTGGTCTCCCATCCAGCGACTGACCAGGACCAACACTACTTAGCTTCAGAAGCCAGCCAGCAGTGGTATGCAGGGTGGTGTGCTGCTGGTTAAAGCCAGCAGTGTTATGCAGGGTGGTGTGCTGCTGGTTAAAGCCAGCAGTGTTATGCAGGGTGGTGTGCTGCTGGTTAAAGCCAGCAGTGTTATGCAGGGTGGTGTGCTGCTGGTTAAAGCCAGCAGTGTTATGCAGGGTGGTGTGCTGCTGGCGCATATTAAACATGTCGATGTAGACCACTGACAGAGAAAACCGGATGGAGTTGGACAGTTCGTGATGTGCTATACTCACTTGATGGTGCGTATCTTTCTCCACATTTCCCCCGTTCACCTCAATGACACGGTCCCCCGGGCGCAGCCCCGAAGCTTCGGCGGACGACGCGGGCTCAACTTTGCGAATGAACTGGCCGTTCTTCCCCTTCTCACCGTGCAAGTGAAACCCATACCCGTTCTCACTCTTTGTCATGATACAAAGCCGTGGTTTCAGTTCGCTGGCCATTTCTCCTGCAGTCCAGGACTTTAAACCTATTTTGTTCTTGAATATAGTTAGCAAAGCAGAAAACATACAAAAATGTAATACAATAATGACCCAACAGAGCGCAGAGCGAAACTTTCACTCTACATGTAAAACACCATCCTCTGCGTATGCGTAATTTGCTCCAAAAGTTGCTCTGCAGGTTCTTCACACACAAAAACGCTCCAAACACAAGAAAACATTCCGTACTAAAAATTATATTCCAGCATTGAACTTCACATGTAATAAATGCAAACTGCTCCTAAAAATAGCGTAAATTATCGACCCAGGCGAACGTATTGCATAGTGGAGCCAAGATATCCGCTAGTCGTGTCGTCTCTCCGAAAACGAGTGAATTATTCTTGTTGGCGGCGCAGCGTCCTCAATCCCTCCAATTTGCCCATCCTGAGGACTGATAAAGCGAGAGACCCCCCGTGCAACATGCTGCACCAGGAAAGAGCAACAGGCACTAACTAACCCCTCTCTCGACCTCCATCCATAACAACCGGTTGGGGAATAAGGATTCAATTATAACACAAGCCGGGTTTACAGATAATTGGATAGGACACTCGTTTGGTGCGTAATAGCACCACCCTCGCTAGAAATCAACGAGTTTTTCTGGGGCTGTCATTATAAGAGCGCGGCTCTTGAAGAGTGGTCTAAGAAGGGGTCCTTTCTCACTGAGTATCCTAATCAAGCGCATGCTGTGGAAATATTGCCGTTTAGCACGGGATGGGTGTCCAGGTATGAGGACTCCGCATGTAATCGACCAATCAGTGTGCTCGCTGGGTGTCTCAAGTGTCCAAAATGGCGACCTAACCAAAAATAGTTAGGAGGTTGTTTTGTTGTGTCGGAAAGGACTCAATTGTATAATGTTGACAACACAATGATTCATTGTCATTAAATTCAGGTAAATAACGATGTATTTGTAACATGACCCTCTAGCACCATTACGCATGGCATACAATTACGCATACCGTTAATGTTACAATGGTGCCCCTAAGTGGTCAAATCACGAAATACATGTAAAAAGGGTATGGAAAGTGATAGTAGTATCAATGTTTTTGTGTGTGGTGGTGGTGGGGGGGATTTGTGGGAACTAGTGTACAAGTGTACACTTCAGGAGAAGGGAGAAGGGAGATGTTATTGGCATATACGCACCCTATCCTACACTGAGTAGCACAAGCTGAACTGCAACAGAAGGGGAGCCCGTCTGGCCTGCATTGTCACAGTGAAACTAGTGAGAGGAGTCTTTACAGCTCTGGTGGGAAGTTTCCCCTGGACACTGATCTTGGGTCAGTTTTGCATTTTCCCCACTATGGTTAAGGTTAGGATTGGGGGTAGGGTCAGCTGATACCCTACTCTGTCTTTTCTAAGGCCAAGGAGGTTGTATATATGGATATAATATGCTGTTGCTGTCTATACATAGAAACAGCAGGTGGTAGCAGAGGATGTATTTGCAGAGGCCACGTAGACTGTACATGTACTGACCGTATGTTACTCTACAATACAGGTATGATACATGATCAAGAGGTAGAAATAGAATTCCTGATTCTATGTCCAGTGCACCAGTATGTCTCATTGACTTGAATGGGGATGCCGGTTCTAGCAATTCTATTTATATTTAGCCTACTTTATTTTGTTTGTGTTTGATTTATTTGACAATTCAAAAACACAATACGACCACAAATGTGGATACAATGCATTTAACCACTGTCGAGAATAACACAAAATGTTAGTTTTTTTAACCATTCTGATACAGTATATTCACATACTGTATTTACAGTATATGTTTACGTTATTGTCTCTCTGGAGCGTCACACACTCCACATATAAACTCCCAGTCATTTATTGGGTAAATCACCAACGTTTCGGCATCTCTGTGTCCTTAAGCCGAAACGTTGGTGATAGTCAGCACCTCCACACAAAATAATTGTTCTGGGTGTGCGCCAGCTCATATTTTTTTTTATTATTTGTAACTTGCAGACAGCACTATTTCTCATACTTTTCAAACTGTGGATTAAACACAACAACAGAGAGAAACTGAGGAGGAGCAGTCCTGTCTTTAGTGTCATCCCAGGATATTAGTCTCTTCTTGGAGGAGCAGTCCTGTCTTTAGTGTCATCCCAGGATATTAGTCTCTTCTTGGAGGAGCTGTCCTGTCTTTAGTGTCATCCCAGGATATTAGTCTCTTCTAGGAGGAGCAGTCCTGTCTTTAGTGTCATCCCAGGATATTAGTCTCTTCTTGGAGGAGCAGTCCTGTCTTTAGTGTCATCCCAGGATATTAGTCTCTTCTTGGAGGAGCAGTCCTGTCTTTAGTGTCATCCCAGGATATTAGTCTCTTCTTGGAGGAGCAGTCCTGTCTTTAGTGTCATCCCAGGATATTAGTCTCTTCTAGGAGGAGCAGTCCTGTCTTTAGTGTCATCCCAGGATATTAGTCTCTTCTTGGAGGAGCAGTCCTGTCTTTAGTGTCATCCCAGGATATTAGTCTCTTCTTGGAGGAGCAGTCCTGTCTTTAGTGTCATCCCAGGATATTAGTCTCTTCTTGGAGGAGCTGTCCTGTCTTTAGTGTCATCCCAGGATATTAGTCTCTTCTTGGAGGAGCAGTCCTGTCTTTAGTGTCATCCCAGGATATTAGTCTCTTCTTGGAGGAGCAGTCCTGTCTTTAGTGTCATCCCAGGATATTAGTCTCTTCTTGGAGAAGCTGTCCTGTCTTTAGTGTCATCCCAGGATATTAGTCTCTTCTTGGAGGAGCAGTCCTGTCTTTAGTGTCATCCCAGGATATTAGTCTCTTCTTGGAGGAGCAGTCCTGTCTTTAGTGTCATCCCAGGATATTAGTGTCTCTTCTTGGAGGAGCAGTCCTGTCTTTAGTGTCATCCCAGGATATTAGTGTCTCTTCTTGGAGGAGCAGTCCTGTCTTTAGTGTCATCCCAGGATATTAGTGTCTCTTCTTGGAGGAGCAGTCCTGTCTTTAGTGTCATCCCAGGATATTAGTCTCTTCTTGGAGGAGCAGTCCTGTCTTTAGTGTCATCCCAGGATATTAGTCTCTTCTTGGAGGAGCAGTCCTGTCTTTAGTGTCATCCCAGGATATTAGTGTCTCTTCTTGGAGGAGCAGTCCTGTCTTTAGTGTCATCCCAGGATATTAGTCTCTTCTTGGAGGAGCAGTCCTGTCTTTAGTGTCATCCCAGGATATTAGTGTCTCTTCTTGGAGGAGCAGTCCTGTCTTTAGTGTCATCCCAGGATATTAGTGTCTCTTCTAGGAGGAGCAGTCCTGTCTTTAGTGTCATCCCAGGATATTAGTGTCTCTTCTTGGAGGAGCAGTCCTGTCTTTAGTGTCATCCCAGGATATTAGTCTCTTCTTGGAGGAGCAGTCCTGTCTTTAGTGTCATCCCAGGATATTAGTGTCTCTTCTTGGAGGAGCAGTCCTGTCTTTAGTGTCATCCCAGGATATTAGTCTCTTCTTGGAGGAGCAGTCCTGTCTTTAGTGTCATCCCAGGATATTAGTGTCTCTTCTTGGAGGAGCAGTCCTGTCTTTAGTGTCATCCCAGGATATTAGTCTCTTCTTGGAGGAGCTGTCCTGTCTTTAGTGTCATCCCAGGATATTAGTCTCTTCTTGGAGGAGCAGTCCTGTCTTTAGTGTCATCCCAGGATATTAGTGTCTCTTCTTGGAGGAGCAGTCCTGTCTTTAGTGTCATCCCAGGATATTAGTGTCTCTTCTTGGAGGAGCAGTCCTGTCTTTAGTGTCATCCCAGGATATTAGTCTCTTCTTGGAGGAGCTGTCCTGTCTTTAGTGTCATCCCAGGATATTAGTCTCTTCTTGGAGGAGCAGTCCGGTCTTTAGTGTCATCCCAGGATATTAGTCTCTTCTTGGAAGAGCAGTCCTGTCTTTAGTGTCATCCCAGGATATTAGTCTCTTCTTGGAGGAGCTGTCCTGTCTTTAGTGTCATCCCAGGATATTAGTGTCTCTTCTTGGAGGAGCAGTCCTGTCTTTAGTGTCATCCCAGGATATTAGTCTCTTCTAGGAGGAGCAGTCCTGTCTTTAGTGTCATCCCAGGATATTAGTCTCTTCTTGGAGGAGCAGTCCTGTCTTTAGTGTCATCCCAGGATATTAGTCTCTTCTTGGAGGAGCAGTCCTGTCTTTAGTGTCATCCCAGGATATTAGTCTCTTCTTGGAGGAGCAGTCCTGTCTTTAGTGTCATCCCAGGATATTAGTGTCTCTTCTTGGAGGAGCAGTCCTGTCTTTAGTGTCATCCCAGGATATTAGTGTCTCTTCTTGGAGGAGCAGTCCTGTCTTTAGTGTCATCCCAGGATATTAGTGTCTCTTCTTGGAGGAGCAGTCCTGTCTTTAGTGTCATCCCAGGATATTAGTCTCTTCTAGGAGGAGCAGTCCTGTCTTTAGTGTCATCCCAGGATATGAGTCTCTTCTTGGAGGAGCAGTCCTGTCTTTAGTGTCATCCCAGGATATTAGTCTCTTCTTGGAGAAGCTGTCCTGTCTTTAGTGTCATCCCAGGATATTAGTGTCTCTTCTTGGAGGAGCAGTCCTGTCTTTAGTGTCATCCCAGGATATTAGTCTCTTCTTGGAGGAGCAGTCCTGTCTTTAGTGTCATCCCAGGATATTAGTGTCTCTTCTTGGAGGAGCAGTCCTGTCTTTAGTGTCATCCCAGGATATTAGTGTCTCTTCTTGGAGGAGCAGTCCTGTCTTTAGTGTCATCCCAGGATATTAGTGTCTCTTCTTGGAGGAGTCTCTGTCTCTCTTTCTCTCTCTTTCTCTGTCTGTCTGTCTGTCTGTCTGTCTGTCTGTCTGTCTGTCTGTCTGTCTGTCTGTCTGTCTGTCTGTCTGTCTGTCTGTCTGTCTGTCTGTCTGTCTTCTCTCTGTATCTGTCTCTCTCTTTCTCTCTCTTTATTTGTCTGTTTCTCTCTTTCTCTCTCGTTATTTGTCTGTTTCTCTCTTTCTCTCCCTCTGTACCTGTCTGTCTCTTTTTCTCTCTCTGTACCTGTCTGTCTCTCTTTCTCTCTCTTTATTTGTCTGTTTCTCTCTTTCTCTCCCTCTGTACCTGTCTGTCTCTTTTTCTCTCTCTGTACCTGTCTGTCTCTCTTTCTCTCTCTTTATTTGTCTGTTTCTCTCTTTCTCTATCTGTATCTGTCTGTCTCTCTCTTTATCTGTCTGTTTCTCTCTTTTCTCTATCTGTATCTGTCTGTCTCTCTCTGTACCTGTCTGTCTCTCTCTTTTATCTATCTGTCTTTCTCTCTCTCTCCATCAATCATTTAACATTTTAATCTAAATCTAAGTAAATCTAAATGTACTTTCTCTGAATTTTTCAGTTCCTCCAAAAAGATAGAGTGAGTGAGAGAAAAGGGAAGTAAGAAAGAAAGGAAAGAGAGGAGAGAAACAGGGCTTTCGGCGATGCATTGAGTTGTATATCTCTCTCTTTCATTTTCTCACTCCTCCTCTCATCTATCATTCTCTGTCGTTAGTTATTCTGCTTTAGTTGCAGTCCTGGGGGTGGATAAGGGAGAGAGAATGGAAGAAAGAGGAGAGGGGGAGTAAGAGGTGAATCAAAGTTTTAAGCTAACAAAACCTTTAATGAGTGCTGTTAGTGTTAAGTTGTAAGTAGCAGGAAGTTGTGAAGTGAAATGTAATGATGGTTGTTTCTGCCTTCTTTTTGGATCTACTGGCTGCACAAGAGATAATGATTCTAAAGGCCTGGTCCAAATCAAACCCTCTTCCCTGTGTACTGCACTAGTCCATGTGGACTTGAAGGTATATATACATACCATATACACTGTGTTTGTAGTTGGTATAATGTTGATATAAATCACTTATATCTAGCTAACTAAGTAACAAACTAAGTAAAAATGAACGAACGAACTAACTAACTAACTAACTAACTAACTGGTTTATCCACCTTTTCCTCAAATGGAATTATTCACTAAACAGGAAATGACCACTTCCTGTCCCAGTTTACCACCTCATCCCTCTTCCTACATTAACCATAATGGATGTCCCAGTTTGCTACCTCATCCCTCTTCCTACATTAACCATAATGGGTGTCCCAGTTTGCCACCTCATCCCCTCTTCCTACATTAACCATAATGGATGTCCCAGTTTACCACCTCATCCCTCTTCCTACATTAACCGTAATGGATGTCCCAGTTTACCACCTCATCCCTCTTCCTACATTAACCATAATGGATGTCCCAGTTTGCCACCTCATCCCTCTTCCTACATTAACCATAATGGATGTAACCACCTCATCCCTTTCCTACATTAACCATAATGGATGTCCCAGTTTGCCACCTCATCCCTCTTCCTACATTAACCATAATGGATGTCCCAGTTTACCATCCCTCTTCCTACATCCCCCAGTTTGCTTCCCTCTTCCTATTAACCATAATGGATGTCCCAGTTTGCCACCTCATCCCTCTTCCTACATTAACCATAATGGATGTCCCAGTTTGCCACCTCATCCCTCTTCCCACATTAACCATAATGGATGTCCCACCTCATCCCTCTTCCTACATTAACCATTTGCCACCTCATCCCTCTTCCTACATTAACCATAATGGATGTCCCAGTTTGCCACCTCATCCCTCTTCCTACATTAACCATAATGGATGTCCCAGTTTGCCACCTCATCCCTCTTCCTACATTAACCATAATGGATTTACCACCTCATCCCTCTTCCTACCACCTCATCCCTCTTCCTACATTAACCATAATGGATGTCCCAGTTTACCACCTCATCCCTCTTCCTACATTAACCATAATGGATGTCCCAGTTTGCCACCTCATCCCTCTTCCTACATTAACCATAATGGATGTCCCAGTTTACCACCTCATCCCTCTTCCTACATTAACCATAATGGATGTCCCAGTTTGCCACCTCATCCCTCTTCCTACATTAACCATAATGGATGTCCCAGTTTACCACCTCATCCCTCTTCCTACATTAACCATAATGGATGTCCCAGTTTGCCACCTATCCCTCTTCCTAATTAACCATAATGGATGTCCCAGTTTACCAAATCAAATGGATGTCCCAGTTTTCATCCCTTTCATTAACGGAACACAATAAACTATTACACCCAGAGAATTGTTCCCTCTTCCTACATTAACTATAATGGCAGACCTTTCAAATAAAATAGCAATTTCCAGGCAATTGCCACTCAGGCCAGCGTTGTGGTGAGGGCGTCAATAGATACGTCTGCAAGTCCACCATTGTTTTCCTTTGTGTCTTATTCATGATTAAATTACTTTTTTTTGTCTTCTCACAATGCAAACACACCTTTGGCGAGAATCCTTCTGTTCTGTTCCATTTTACATTTTGTATCATCATTTCCTCTGAGCTGAGGTCATGCACATTGTGTGTAACACGTAGAGAGTTCTATGCCTAATGCACTAGACAGCTGATGACTATAAACAAAGTGCAGAGCTCAAGGGCTGCAGACAAGACCAAAACACATTAATGAATTCAGCTGGGAAATACTGAGGATCCGTAGACACTGCAGCTTTAGAGGACTGGAGGGAGGGAGGGAGAGAGGTGGGAGGGAGAAAGAAAAATGAGAGAGGTGAGAGAGAATGAGGAAAAGGAAAAAGGGAGATCAAGAGAGAAGGGGGAGTGATGAGTCTGGCTCTAATCACCCACTTTATTTGTCTCTTAACATTTTATCTCTCCTTTCTCTTTTACTCTCCTGTCTGGCTTTCTGCTTTCTCTCTGTCTACATCCCCTCCACTCATCTCCTAATCTCCGTCTCTCTGTCACTCTCACTCTCACTCTCACTCTCACTCTCTCTTTCTGCTTTCTCTGTCTACATCCCCTCCACTCATCTCCTAATCTCCGTCTCTCTGTTACTCTCACTCTCACTCTCACTCTCACTCTCACTCTCTCTTTCTGCTTTCTCTGTCTACATCCCCTCCACTCATCTCCTAATCTCCGTCTCTCTGTCACTCTCACTCTCACTCTCGCTTTCTGCTTTCTCTGTCTACATCCCCTCCACTCATCTCCTAATCTCTGTCTCTCTGTCACTCTCACTCTCACTCTCTCTTTCTGCTTTCTCTGTCTACATCCCTCCACTCATCTCCTAATCTCTGTCTCTCTGTCACTCTCACTCTCACTCTCACTCTCTCTTTCTGCTTTCTCTGTCTACATCCCCTCCACTCATCTCCTAATCTCTGTCTCTCTGTCACATCCCTCCACTCATCACTCTCACTCTCGCTTTCACTCTCTCTTTGCTTTCTCTGTCTACATCTCCTCCACTCATCTCCTAATCTCTGTCTCTCTGTCAGTCTCACTCTCACTCTCACTCTCTTTCTGCTTTCTCTGTCTACATCCCCTCCACTCATCTCCTAATCTCTGTCTCTCTGTCACTCTCACTCTCAATCTCTCGCTAAGGAGATGATTGTGGACTTCAGGAAACAGCAGAGGGAACACCCCCTATCCACATCGATGGAACAGTAGTGGAGAGGGTAGCAAGTTTTAAGTTCCTCGGCATACACATCACAGACAAACTGAATTGGTCCACTCACACTGACAGCGTCGTGAAGAAGGCGCAGCAGCGCCTCTTCAACCTCAGGAGGCTGAAGAAATTCGGCTTGTCACCAAAAGCACTCACAAACTTCTACAGATGCACAATCGAGAGCATCCTGGCGGGCTGTATCACCGCCTGGTACGGCAACTGCTCCGCCCTCAACCGTAAGGCTCTCCAGAGGGTAGTGAGGTCTGCACAACGCATCACCGGGGCAAACTACCTGCCCTCCAGGACACCTACACCACCCGATGTTACAGGAAGGCCATAAAGATCATCAAGGACATCAACCACCCGAACCACTGCCTGTTCACCCCGCTATCATCCAGAAGGCGAGGTCAGTACAAGTGCATCAAAGCTGGGACCGAGAGACTGAAAAACAGCTTCTATCTCAAGGCCAACAGACTGTTAAACAGCCACCACTAACATTGAGTGGCTGCTGCCAACACACTGTCATTGACACTGACCCAACTCCAGCCACTTTAATAATGGGAATTGATGGGAAATGATGTAAATATATCACTAGCCACTTTAAACAATGCTACCTTATATAATGTTACTTACCCTACATTATTCATCTCATATGCATACGTATATACTGTACTCTACATCATCGACTGCATCCTTATGTAATACATGTATCACTAGCCACTTTAACTATGCCACTTTGTTTACTTTGTCTACATACTCATCTCATATGTATATACTGTACTCGATACCATCTACTGTATGCTGCTCTGTACCATCACTCATTCATATATCCTTATGTACATATTCTTTATCCCCTTACACTGTGTATAAGACAGTAGTTTTGGAATTGTTAGTTAGATTACTTGTTGGTTATCACTGCATTGTCGGAACTAGAAGCACAAGCATTTCGCTACACTCGCATTAACATCTGCTAACCATGTGTATGTGACAAATAACATTTGATTTGATTTGATTCGATTTGATTTTCTGCTTTCTCTGTCTACATCCCCTCCACTCATCTCCTAATTTCTGTCTCTCTGTCACTCTCACTCTAACTCTCGCTTTCTGCTTTCTCTGTCTACATCCCCTCCACTCATCTCCTAATCTCTGTCTCTCTGTCACTCTCACTCTCACTCTCACTCTCGCTTTCTGCTTTCTCTGTCTACATCCCCCCCACTCATCTCCTAATCTCCGTCTCTCTGTCACTCTCACTCTCACTCTCACTCTCGCTTTCTGCTTTCTCTGTCTACATCCCCTCCACTCATCTCCTAATCTCTGTGTCTCTGTCACTCTCACTCTCACTCTCGCTTTCTCCTTTCTCTGTCTACATCCCCTCCACTCATCTCCTAATCTCTGTCTCTCTGTCACTCTCACTCTCACTCGCTTTCTGCTTTCTGCTTTCTCTGTCTACATCCCCTCCACTCATCTCCTAATCTCCGTCTCACTGTCACTCTCACTCGCTTTCTGCTTCTGTCTCAATTCAATTCAATTTCAATGTAAGGGCTTTATTGGCATGGGAAACATATGCTAACATTGCCAATGTAAGTGAAGTAGATAATAAACAAAAGTGAAATAAACAATACAAATGAACAGTAAACATTACACTCACAGAAGTTCCAAAAGAATAAAGACAATTCAAATGTCATATTATGTCTGAATACAGTGTTGTAAAGATGTGCACATGGTTAAAGAACACAAGGGAAAATAAATAAACATAAATATGGGTTGTATTTACAAGGGTGTTTGTTCTTCACTGGTTGCCCTTTTCTTGTGGCAACAGGTGGGCACGTCCCCCCCGTTCACATCGACGGGGCTGTAGCTTCAAGTTCCTCTGTGTCAATGTCACCAAGGACTTGAAAAGGTCCACACACGCACAGTTGTGAAGAATGTGCGAAAGCGCCTCTTCCCTCTCAGGAGGCTGAAAAGTTCTTCAGCTGCACTATTTGAGAGCATCTTGACTGGCTGCATCACTGCTTGTTATGGCAACAGCACCGCCCTCGATCGCATGGCGCTACAGACAGTGGTGCGGACAGGCCAGTGCATCACTGCTTGTTATGGCAACAGCACCGCCCTCGATCGCATGGCGCTACAGACAGTGGTGCGGACAGGCCAGTACATCACTGCTTGTTATGGCAACAGCACCGCCCTCGATCGCATGGCGCTACAGACAGTGGTGCGGACAGGCCAGTACATCACTGCTTGTTATGGCAACAGCACCGCCCTCGATCGCATGGCGCTACAGACAGTGGTGCGGACAGGCCAGTACATCACTGCTTGTTATGGCAACAGCACCGCCCTCGATCGCATGGCGCTACAGACAGTGGTGCGGGCAGGCCAGTGCATCACTGGGGCTCCAGAGCTGCCCTGCCATCCAGGACCTCTATACCAGGCGGTGTGAAAGAAAGACTCCAGCCACCCAGGCCACAGACTGCTCTCTCTGCTTCCTCACGACAAGGACCTCTATACCAGGCGGTGTGAAAGGAAGACTCCAGCCACCCAGGCCACAGACTGCTCTCTCTGCTTCCTCACGACAAGCGGTACCGATACATCAAGTCTGAAAAGCCGTAAACCCTCTCATGAAAAATAAAGATTGAGAGAGCGAGCAACAGTAAACCTTACCTTTATTATTAGTGGATATGAAATGGAGCTTTCAGTTTTACCACACCATTGAAAATATGTTTTCCTGAAGATCTCTGTCTTTTTTAGTGACGTTGGCGGACTTTTATAGAGGCAAGCAGGTCGATAGGGATGGTAGAAGAGAAGTGATGGTGGGAGTAAGGCAGTCTGTGAATTGTGCTCCTGGGAATTGACAGGATAGGGATTACCATGTGCTGTAAATCACAGTCAGCCACTTGGCTAGTGGAGGATCTACGCCCCTCGCCACAATGTAGCAAATCCATTGAGTTAAAACCAATAGCAGCTGATATCCATATACTGTACCATGATTCAGGCCATGACTTTATCCTGACCACAGAAACAAACAGCTGTGGTTTGATCTGTAAAATATTATCTGTATCTCTGTGAACACATGGCTATTCAGAGCCAGACCCTGCGTCATGCATATTCACATGCTGGAAACACTGCCTTCTCACTCTCCAAATGGAAAAGTATAGGCCTAGTATAGCTCTACTGTATGGTGAGAACAGCTTGTTGGACACACACACACATTTATAGTGACTCTACACACAAGCACACACACTCATATATACATATCTACCTCTTTCACTCCAGTATCTCTGCACAATGTAAATATGGTATTGGAACTGACCCTGTATATAACTTCTTACTATCTTGTGTTCTTCTTATTTTCATTTCTTGTGTGTTTTTGTTCTACCTTATGTTATTTGTAGTGTTAATTGTTATTGATTACTGCATTGTTGGGTTTGGAGCTTGCAAGACAGGCATTTCATTGTACTTGTGCACGTGATATTCAAACATGAAACTAGAAACATATGATAAGAAAAAAGTTTGTGAGAATCAATAATAACTATCATTTAGTCTCAGTTGTCTTTTACCAACCTACAAACAAGACAGCCTGTCTAAGATAACTCAGAAATGCTTATTAATACATTTTTTACATAATTCTGAAATAAATAAACACATATTATTTGCATTGGGGACGGCAGGAACAGTCTATACACCTCTGCGTGACCAAGGAAAATCAGAGAGGCAGCTTGACATTTTGGAAAGCGGCCTGTAATTCTGAAAGCAGGGCATCGGAACACAATAAACTATTACACCCAGAGAATTGTTCCGGCAGACCTTTCAAATAAAATAGCAATTTCCAGGCAATTGCCACTCAGGCCAGTGTTGTGGTGAGGGTGTAAATAGATACGTCTGCAATTCCACCATTGTTTTCCTTTCTGTCTTATTCATGATTAAATGACTTTTTTGTCTTCTCACAATGCAAACACACCTTTGGCGAGAATCCTTCTGTTCTGTTCCGTTTTACATTTTGTATCATCATTTCCTCTGAGCTGAGGTCATGCACATTGTGTGTAACAGGTAGAGAGTTCTATGCCTAATGCACTAGACAACAAGACAGCTTGTCTAAGATAAAATTATTACAGTTTCTCCTTTTTCAAAACTCTACATACAATTCCCAAAACTGCACACACAAAATTCCTCACATCTCCTTCAAAATGTAACACTGCATTCAAAATGCCATAAACACATGTCAGAATGAAGCATTTGCTTAGCCCTGGTGACTCCCCCCCCTACCAATTCCTGGCAGGAACCGTCTATACACCTCTGCGTGACCAAGGAAAATCAGAGAGGCAGCTTGACATTTTGGAAAGCGGCCTGTAATTCTGAAAGCAGGGCATCCATGAAATTATCTTTTTGGTTTAAGATTCTGACTGGTGAGATGCTGGGTTTTTGGAAAGGACTATGAAATGATTATTCCATCCTGTCTCCTGTAATCTTTTGGTTGAAGAGAGATGAATACATATTATTGTAGAGTCTAGTGAAACTCTGGAGGTATTGCATGTGGCTCAGTTACAGTATTTACACACACACATGTCAAAACATGCATCCAGGTAGAAAGGTCTCTAGTTCGAATCCTGAGCTGAGAAGGTGAAAAATCTGTTGATGTGCCCTTGAGAAAGGCACTTCACCTTAATTTCTCCAGATAATGGCAGACCTTGGCCGTGACCCCACTCTCCGAGGGTGTCTCAGAGAGAGTTGGGATATGCAAAGTAGCAGTGCGTGTGTCACGCCCTGACCATAGAGAGCCCTTGGATTCTCTATAGTGGTTTAGGTCAGGGTGTGTCCAGGGGGGTGTTCTAGAATGTGTATTTCTATGTTGGTGGTTTTGTATGGTTCCCAATTAGAGGCAGCTGGTAATCGTTGCCTCTAATTGGGGATCATATTTAGGAGGCCTATTGTTCCCACCTGGGTTGTGAGATATTGTTTAGGTTAGTGCTTTGTTGTGCTCCGTGACTGCACGATTGTTAGTCTTTGTTGTTTTGTTGTAAGTTTCACTATTAAAGGTAATGTGGAACTCTACACACGCTGCTCCTTGGTCCACTCATTTCAACAAACGTGACAGAATATCCCAACAAACCAGGACCAAGCAGCGTGCCCAAAAGGGAAAGATGTTTTGGACATGGAAAGAAGTGATGGGTGGATGTGAAACCCTTCCTGCGCGCCACAGAAAGCCCAAGGACAACCCCAATATTTTTTTTTTGGGGGCACAAGGGGTGGCCGGTCGAGCCGAGGCAAGAGCCAGAGACCGTCAGGGAGGCAATGGAGAAGTTGGGAAAGAAAGAGATGAGAGAGATGTTGTGCAAGTGTGTTCTTTAGATCTACTGCCTGCACAAGAGATAATGATTCTAAAGGCCTGGTCCAAATCAAACCCTCTTCCCTGTGTACTGCACTAGTCCATGTGGACTTGAAGGTATATATACATACCATATACACTGTGTTTGTAGTTGGTATAAAGTTGATATAAATCACTTATATCTAACTAACTAAGTAACAAACTAAGTAACAAATGAACTAACTAACTAACTCAACTAACTAACTAACTAACTAACTAACTAACTAACTAACTAACTAACTAACTAACTGGTTTATCCACCTTTTCCTCAAATGGAATTATTCACTAAACAGGAAATGACCACTTCCTGTCCCAGTTGTCCACCTCATCTCTCTTCCTACATTAACCATAATGGATGTCCCAGTTTGCCACCTCATCCCTCTTCCTACATTAAACATAATGGATGTCCCAATTTGCCACCTCATCCCTCTTCCTACATTAACCATAATGGAGCCTATTGTTCCCACCTGGGTGAGAGAGATGTTGTGCAAATGTGTTCTGCTCAACATTCGACCAGAGGATCCGTTTAGCAGTCTGGTGAAACCTGTGCCGGCTCCACACATCTGGACTCCAGTGCACCTCCCCAGCCCGGTACGTCATGTGCCTGCACCCCTCACTCTCCCTGAAGTGCGTGTCACCAGTCCGGTACCACCTGTGCCGGCTCCACGCCCAGGCCTCCAGTGCGCCTCCCCAGTCCCGCTCCATGGCAGGAGCCGTCTACTGCGCTGGTGCCCAGTCCGGGTACGGTGTCCAACCCAGCTCCATGGCCCAGAGCTTTCCTCTGTACCGGTGCCCAGTCCGGGTACAGTGTCCAACTCAGTTCCATGGCTGGAGTGTCCAACTCAGTTCCATGGCTGGAGCCTTCCTCTGCTTCCTCCAACTCAGTTCCATGGCCGGAGGTCTCCTCTGTACCGGTGCCCAGTCCGGGTACAGTGTCCAACCAGCTCCATGGCCCAGAGCTTTCCTCTGTACCGGTGCCCAGTCCGGGTACAGTGTCCAACCCAGCTCCATGGCCCAGAGCTTTCCTATGTACCGGTGCCCAGTACAGTGTCCAACCCACCGGAGGTTTTGCGTCCGGAGTCCGCACCATTAGGGGGGAGTACTGTCACGCCCTGACCATAGAGAGCCCTTGGATTCTCTATAGTGGTGTAGGTCAGGGTGTGACTAGGGGGGTGTTCTAAAATGTGTATTTCTATGTTGGTGGTTTTGTATGGTTCCCAATTAGAGGCAGCTGGTAATCGTTGCCTCTAATTGGGGATCATATTTAGGAAGCCCTTTCTCCCACCTGCTTTGTGGGATATTGTTTGTGTTAGTGTGTTTGGGCACTACGTCTTCACGTTCTTTGTAAGTTTTGTGGTTTTATTTCTAGTTTCACTCTGTATTAAAAAAATGTGGAACTCAATGCGCGCTGCGCCTCGGTCCGCTCATTTTGAAGAACGTGACAGTGTGGGGAAAATCCCTGGGGAAGCCAAGTCCCCAAAACATGCCACGTTACAACATGTGTGTTGTGATAATTGCGTTGTTTGCTCTATAACCTGTTAGTTCATGTGCCTTGACACTGTGATCTACAGGCCGAGACTATAAGAAGACACAGTGGCAGAATAAATTCAACCACACATTTGTTTCATCACAAAACCGGAGAGCAACCTCTGTCCTTCACCTCCATAGCATCATCCCTCGTTCCCTACCTCCACCTCCACAGCATCATCCCTCGTTCCCACCATCCACCTCCACAGCATCATCCCTCATTCCCTACCTCCACCTCCACAGCATCATCCCTCGTTCCCTACCTCCACCTCCACAGCATCATCCCTCATTCCCTACCTCCACCTCCACAGCATCATCCCTCGTTCCCACCCTCCACCTCCACAGCATCATCCCTCATTCCCTACCTCCACCTCCACAGCATCATCCCTCATTCCCTACCTCCACCTCCACAGCATCATCCCTCATTCCCTACCTCCACCTCCACAGCATCATCCTCATTCCCTACGTCCACCTCCACAGCATCATCCCTCGTTCCCTACCTCCACCTCCACAGCATCCACCGTTCCCTACCTCCACCTCCACAGCATCATCCCTCCCCTACCTCCACCTCCACAGCATCATCCCTCGTTCCCTACCTCCACCTCCACAGCATCATCCCTCTTCCTACCTCCACCTCCACAGCATCATCACTCCCACCCTCCACCTCCAGCATCATCCCTCGTTCCCTACCTCCACCTCCACAGCATCATCCCTCGTTCCCTACCTCCACCTCCACAGCATCATCCCTCGTTCCCTACCTCCACCTCCACAGCATCATCACTTGTTCCCACCCTCCACCTCCACAGCATCATCCCTCGTTCCCTGCCTCCACCTCCACAGCATCATCCCTCATTCCCTACCTCCACCTCCACAGCATCATCCCTCGTTCCCTACCTCCACCTCCACAGCATCATCCCTCGTTCCCTACCTCCACCTCCACAGCATCATCCCTCGGTCCCTACCTCCACCTCCACAGCATCATCCCTCATTCCCTACCTCCACCTCCACAGCATCATCCCTCGTTCCCTACCTCCACCTCCACAGCATCATCCCTCGTTCCCTACCTCCACCTCCACAGCATCATCCCTCGTTCCCTACCTCCACCTCCACAGCATCATCCCCTCATTCCTACCTCCACCTCCACAGCAGCATCATCCCTCGTTCCCTACCTCCACCTCCACAGCATCATCCCTCGTTCCCTACCTTCACCTCCACAGCATCATCCCTCGGTCCCTACCTCCACCTCCACAGCATCATCCCTCATTCCCTACCTCCACCTCCACAGCATCATCCCTCGTTCCCTACCTCCACCTCCACAGCATCATCCCTCGTTCCCTACCTCCACCTCCACAGCATCATCCCTCATTCCCTACGTCCACCTCCACAGCATCATCCCTCGTTCCCTACCTCCACCTCCACAGCATCATCCCTCGTTCCCTACCTCCACCTCCACCTCCACAGCATCATCCCTCGGTCCCTACCTCCACCTCCACAGCATCATCCCTCGTTCCCTACCTCCATCTCCACAGCATCATCCCTCGTTCCCTACCTCCACCTCCACAGTTTCATCCCTCGTTCCCTACCTCCACCTCTACAGCATCATCCCTCATGCCCACCCTCCACCTCCAGTGTCATCCCTCGTTCCCTACCTCCACCTCCACAGCATCATCACTCGTTCCCACCCTCCACCTCCACAGCATCATCCCTCATTCCCACCCTGCACCTCCAGTGTCATCCCTCGTTCCCTACCTCCACCTCCACAGATTCCTTCCTCGTTTACCTCCCTCCACCTCCACAGATTCCTTCCACGTTCCCTCCACTCCACACAGAGTCATTCCTCATTCCCTCCCTCCACCTCCACAGAGTCCTTCCTTGTTCCCTCCCTCCACCTCCACAGAGTCATTCCTCATTCCCTCCCCCACCTCCACATAGTCCTTCCATGTTCCCTACCTCCACCTCCACAGATTCCTTCCTCGTTTACCTCCCTCCACCTCCACAGATTCCTTCCTCGCTCCCTCCCTCCACCTCCACAGCGTCATCCCTCACCTTATCCTCCTCACAGTCTGTGGGAGACAAGTTTCCCTCCCCTTCCCTCCTCTAACAGTTGTTATCAAATCTGTCCATTTCTAAAATCTTTGACATCCAAGACCGTCAAGAAGGTAGGAGAAGCACTGTCAAAGTTGACAATGGAGGTGCCATCTCCCAACTGCAGTATGGAAAATATACATTTTAAAAGAAACTGACAGAGAGAGAGAGAGAGAGAACTGGTAACAAGAAGAATGTGCTCCAATTATTTCACAAATACAGAGGTGTCTTGGAGTCAGGGGGCCAAAATAGAGAAACTGCTATGTTTAATGCAAAACCCCATTCAAACAGATAACCACTAACATATTATACAAATCCAGTCAGTATTCCTGCATGACTCTATAACATAGTCTACAAACTCAGCCAGTATGCCTGCAGGACTCTATAACATAGTATACAAACTCAGCCAGTATGCCTGCAGGACTCTATAACAAAGTATACAAACTCAGCCAGTATGCCTGCATGACTCTATAACATAGTATACAAACTCAGCCAGTATGCCTGCAGGACTCTATAACATAGTATACAAACTCAGCCAGTATGCCTGCAGGACTCTATAACATAGTATACAAACTCAGCCAGTATGCCTGCAGGACTCTATAACATAGTATACAAACCCAGCCAGTATGCCTGCAGGACTCTATAACATAGTATACAAACCCAGCCAGTATGCCTGCAGGACTCTATAACATAGTCTACAAACTCAGCCAGTATGCCTGCAGGACTCTATAACATATTATACAAACCCAGCCAGTATGCCTGCAGGACTCTATAACATAGTATACAAACCCAGCCAGTATGCCTGCAGGACTCTATAACATAGTATACAAACCCAGCCAGTATGCCTGCAGGACTATAACATAGTATACAAACTCAGCCAGTATGCCTGCAGGACTCTATAACATAGTATACAAACCCAGCCAGTATGTATGCAGGTCTCTGTAACATAGTATACAAACCCAGCCAGTATGCCTGCAGGACTCTATAACATAGTATACAAACCCAGCCAGTATGCCTGCAGGACTCTATAACATAGCCTACAAACCCAGCCAGTATGCCTGCAGGACTCTATAACATAGCCTACAAACCCAGCCAGTATGCCTGTAGGACTCTGTAACATAGTCTACAACCCCAGCCAGTATGCCTGCAGGACTCTATAACATAGTATACAAACCCAGCCAGTATGCCTGCAGGACTCTATAACATAGTATACAAACCCAGCCAGTATGCCTGCAGGACTCTATAACATAGTATACAAACCCAGCCAGTATGCCTGCAGGACTCTATAACATAGTCTACAACCCCAGCCAGTATGCCTGCAGGACTCTGTAACATAGTATACAAACCCAGCCAGTATGCCTGCAGAACTCTATAACATAGTATACAAACCCAGCCAGTATGCCTGCAGGACTCTATAACATAGTATACAAACCCAGCCAGTATGCCTGCAGGACTCTATAACATAGTATACAAACCCAGCCAGTATGCCTGTAGGACTCTATAACATAGTATACAAACCCAGCCAGTATGCCTGCAGGACTCTATAACATAGTATACAAACCCAGCCAGTATGCCTGCAGAACTCTATAACATAGTATACAAACCCAGCCAGTATGCCTGCAGGACTCTATAACATAGTATACAAACCCAGCCAGTATGCCTGCAGGACTCTATAACATAGTCTACAAACCCAGCCAGTATGCCTGCAGGACTCTGTAACATAGTCTACAACCCCAGCCAGTATGCCTGCAGGACTCTGTAACATAGTGTACAAACCCAGCCAGTATGCCTGTAGGACTCTATAACATAGTATACAAACCCAGCCAGTATGCCTGCAGAACTCTATAACATAGTATACAAACCCAGCCAGTATGCCTGCAGGACTCTATAACATAGTGTACAAACCCAGCCAGTATGCCTGTAGGACTCTATAACATAGTATACAAACCCAGCCAGTATGCCTGCAGAACTCTATAACATAGTATACAAACCCAGCCAGTATGCCCGCAGGACTCTATAACATAGTATACAAACCCAGCCAGTATGCCTGCAGAACTCTATAACATAGTATACAAACCCAGCCAGTATGCCTGCAGAACTCTATAACATAGTATACAAACCCAGCCAGTATGCCTGCAGAACTCTATAACATAGTATACAAACCCAGCCAGTATGCCTGTAGGACTCTATAACATAGTATACAAACCCAGCCAGTATGCCTGCAGAACTCTATAACATAGTATACAAACCCAGCCAGTATGCCTGCAGGACTCTGTAACATAGTGTACAAACCCAGCCAGTATGCCTGTAGGACTCTATAACATAGTATACAAACCCAGCCAGTATGCCTGCAGGACTCTATAACATAGTATACAAACCCAGCCAGTATGCCTGCAGAACTCTATAACATAGTATACAAACCCAGCCAGTATGCCTGCAGGACTCTATAACATAGTATACAAACCCAGCCAGTATGCCTGCAGGACTCTATAACATAGTCTACAAACCCAGCCAGTATGCCTGCAGGACTCTGTAACATAGTCTACAAACCCAGCCAGTATGCCTGCAAGACTCTATAACATATTATACAAACCCAGCCAGTATGCCTGCAGAACTCTATAACATAGTATACAAACCCAGCCAGTATGCCTGTAGGACTCTGTAACATAGTCTACAACCCCAGCCAGTATGCCTGCAGGACTCTGTAACATAGTGTACAAACCCAGCCAGTATGCCTGTAGGACTCTATAACATAGTATACAAACCCAGCCAGTATGCCTGCAGAACTCTATAACATAGTATACAAACCCAGCCAGTATGCCTGCAGGACTCTGTAACATAGTGTACAAACCCAGCCAGTATGCCTGTAGGACTCTATAACATAGTATACAAACCCAGCCAGTATGCCTGCAGAACTCTATAACATAGTATACAAACCCAGCCAGTATGCCTGCAGGACTCTATAACATAGTATACAAACCCAGCCAGTATGCCTGCAGGACTCTGTAACATAGTATACAAACCCAGCCAGTATGCCTGCAGAACTCTATAACATAGTATACAAACCCAGCCAGTATGCCTGCAGGACTCTATAACATAGTATACAAACCCAGCCAGTATGCCTGCAGGACTCTATAACATAGCCTACAAACCCAGCCAGTATGCCTGCAGGACTCTGTAACATAGTATACAAACCCAGCCAGTATGCCTGTAGGACTCTATAACATAGTATACAAACCCAGCCAGTATGCCTGCAGAACTCTATAACATAGTATACAAACCCAGCCAGTATGCCTGCAGGACTCTGTAACATAGTGTACAAACCCAGCCAGTATGCCTGTAGGACTCTATAACATAGTATACAAACCCAGCCAGTATGCCTGCAGAACTCTATAACATAGTATACAAACCCAGCCAGTATGCCTGCAGGACTCTATAACATAGTATACAAACCCAGCCAGTATGCCTGCAGGACTCTGTAACATAGTATACAAACCCAGCCAGTATGCCTGCAGAACTCTATAACATAGTATACAAACCCAGCCAGTATGCCTGCAGGACTCTATAACATAGTATACAAACCCAGCCAGTATGCCTGCAGGACTCTATAACATAGCCTACAAACCCAGCCAGTATGCCTGCAGGACTCTGTAACATAGTATACAAACCCAGCCAGTATGCCTGTAGGACTCTATAACATAGTATACAAACCCAGCCAGTATGCCTGCAGGACTCTATAACATAGCCTACAAACCCAGCCAGTATGCCTGCAGGACTCTATAACATAGTATACAAACCCAGCCAGTATGCCTGCAGGACTCTATAACATAGCCTACAAACCCAGCCAGTATGCCTGCAGGACTCTATAACATAGTATACAAACCCAGCCAGTATGCCTGCAGGACTCTATAACATAGTATACAAACCCAGCCAGTATGCCTGCAAGACTCTATAACATAGTGTACAAACCCAGCCAGTATGCCTACAGGACTCTATAACATAGTCTACAAACCCAGCCAGTATGCCTGTAGGACTCTATAACATAGTGTACAAACCCAGCCAGTATGCCTGTAGAACTCTGTAAAATAGTCTACAAATCCAGCCAGTATGCCTACAGGACTCTGTAACATAGTATACAAACCCAGCCAGTATGCCTGTAGGACTCTGTAACATAGTGTACAAACCCAGCCAGTATGCCTGTAGAACTCTGTAACATAGTGTACAAACCCAGCCAGTATGCCTGTAGGACTCTGTAACATAGTCTACAAACCCAGCCAGTATGCCTGTAGGACTCTATAACATAGTATACAAACCCAGCCAGTATGCCTGCAGGACTCTATAACATAGCCTACAAACCCAGCCAGTATGCCTGTAGGACTCTATAACATAGTGTACAAACCCAGCCAGTATGCCTGTAGAACTCTGTAAAATAGTCTACAAATCCAGCCAGTATGCCTACAGGACTCTGTAACATAGTATACAAACCCAGCCAGTATGCCTGTAGGACTCTGTAACATAGTGTACAAACCCAGCCAGTATGCCTGTAGAACTCTGTAACATAGTGTACAAACCCAGCCAGTATGCCTGTAGGACTCTGTAACATAGTCTACAAACCCAGCCAGTATGCCTGTAGGACTCTATAACATAGTGTACAAACCCAGCCAGTATGCCTGTAGAACTCTGTAAAATAGTCTACAAATCCAGCCAGTATGCCTACAGGACTCTGTAACATAGTATACAAACCCAGCCAGTATGCCTGTAGGACTCTGTAACATAGTGTACAAACCCAGCCAGTATGCCTGTAGAACTCTGTAACATAGTGTACAAACCCAGCCAGTATGCCTGTAGGACTCTGTAACATAGTCTACAAACCCAGCCAGTATGCCTGTAGAACTCTGTAACATAGTGTACAAACCCAGCCAGTATGCCTGCAGGACTCTATAACATAGTATACAAACCCAGCCAGTATGCCTGTAGGACTCTGTAACATAGTGTACAAACCCAGCCAGTATGCCTGTAGGACTCTGTAACATAGTCTACAACCCCAGCCAGTATGCCTGTAGGACTCTGTAACATAGTCTACAACCCCAGCCAGTATCCCTGTAGGACTCTGTAACATAGTCTACAACCCCAGCCAGTATGCCTGTAGGACTCTGTAACATAGTCTACAACCCCAGCCAGTATGCCTGTAGGACTCTGTAACATAGTCTACAACCCCAGCCAGTATGCCTGTAGAACTCTATAACATAGTGTACAAACCCAGCCAGTATGCCTGTAGAACTCTATAACATAGTCTACAACCCCAGCCAGTATGCCTGTAGAACTCTATAGAGGTGTGTGGGATGAATGGACGTCACTACAGTCAGTATTGAGGTCAGAACTACAGGAAACAAATATATTTAATAGATGAGAGCTGTCATATACCTGATGAGTGCTGCTGACGTCATTCCTGACTGTTTGTGTGTGTCCTGTCTGGACACTGTATGTGGCTGTGTGGGACACAGTGTGTAGGAGATAGTGTGGGGTAAAGTGGAGAGTACTGCGTCACGTGTGTGTGTGTGTGTGTGTGTGTGTGTGTGTGTGTGTGTGTGTGTGTGTGTGTGTGTGTGTGTGTGTGTGTGTGTGTGTGTGTGTGTGTGTGTGTGTGTGTGTGTGGGTGCGTGCGTGTGTGTGTGGGTGGGTGGGTGGGTGTGTGTGTGTTTTGTGTGTCTGTATTAGCACTTCAGTGACCGAATACATTTTCATGTGTGTATGTGAATGTTTATGTTGTGTAAGTTGTTCAGTTTGTGCATCAGTATTGACTGTTTCAGTGTGTGTAAGTTGTTCAGTTTGTGCATCAGTTATGACTGTTTCAGTGTGTGTATGTTGTTCAGCTTGTGCATCAGTTCTGACTGTTTCAGTGTGTTTATAGAGGGAACACCCACCTATCCACATCGATGGAACAGTAGTGGAGAGGGTAGTAAGTTTTAAGTTCCTCGGCATACACATCACAGACAAACTGAATTGGTCCACTCACACTGACAGCGTCGTGAAGAAGGCGCAGCAGCGCCTCTTCAACCTCAGGAGGCTGAAGAAATTCTGCTTGTCACCAAAATCACTCACAAACTTCTAGAGATGCACAATCGAGAGCATCCTGTCGGGCTGTATCACCGCCTGGTACGGAAACTGCTCCGCCCTCAACCGTAAGGCTCTCCAGAGGGTAGTGAGGTCTGCACAACGCATCACCGGGGGCAAACTACCTGCCCTCCAGGACACCTACACCACCCGATGTCACAGGAAGGCCATAAAGATCATCAAGGACAACAACCACCCGAACCACTGCCTGTTCACCCCGCTATCATCCAGAAGGCGAGGTCAGTACAGGTGCATCATTGCTGGGACAGAGAGACTGAAAAACGGCTTCTAGGCCATCAGACTGTTAAACAGCCACCACTAACATTGAGTGGCTGCTGCCAACACACTGTCATTGACACTGATTCAACTCCAGTCACTTTAATAATGGGAATTGATGGGAAATGATGTAAAATATATCACTAGCCACTTTAAACAATGCTACCTAATATAATGTTTACATACCCTACATTATTCATTTCATATGTATACGTATATACTGTACTCTATATCATCTACTGCATCCTTATGTAATACATGTATCACTAGCCACTTTAACTATGCCACTTTGTTTACATACTCATCTCATATCTATATACTGCACTCAATACCATCTACTGTATCTTGCCTATGCCGCTCTGTACCATCACTCATTCATATATCTTTATGTACATATTCTTTATCCCCTTACACTTGTGTCTATAAGGTAGTAGTTTTGGAATTTTTAGCTAGATTACTTGTTGGTTATTACTGCATTGTCGGAACTAGAAGCACAAGCATTTTGCTACACTCGCACTAACATCTGCTAACCATGTGTATGTGACAAATTACAATTTGATTGGATTTGATTTATAATGTTCAGTTTGTGCATCAGTTCTGACTGTTTAGTGTGTGTATGTTGTTCAGTTTGTGCATCAGTTCTGACTGTTTCAGTGTGTGTATGTTGTTCAGTTTGTGCATCAGTTCTGACTGTTTAGTGTGTGTATGTTGTTCAGTTTGTCCATCAGTTCTGACTGTTTAGTGTGTGTATGTTGTTCAGTTTGTGCATCAGTTCTGACTGTTTAGTGTGTGTATGTTGTTCAGTTTGTCCATCAGTTCTGACTGTTTAGTGTGTGTATGTTGTGCAGTTTGTGCATCAGTTATGTCTGTTTCAGTGTGTGTATGTTGTTCAGTTTGTGCATCAGTTCTGACTGTTTAGTGTGTGTATGTTGTTCAGTTTGTGCATCAGTTCTGACTGTTTAGTGTGTGTATGTTGTTCAGTTTGTCCATCAGTTCTGACTGTTTAGTGTGTGTATGTTGTGCAGTTTGTGCATCAGTTATGTCTGTTTCAGTGTGTGTATGTTGTTCAGTTTGTGCATCAGTTCTGACTGTTTAGTGTGTGTATGTTGTTCAGTTTGTGCATCAGTTCTGACTGTTTAGTGTGTGTATGTTGTGCAGTTTGTGCATCAGTTATGACTGTTTCGGTGTGTATGTTTGGTGCAGTTTCTGCATCAGTTATGACTGTTTCAGTGTGTGTATGTTGTGCAGTTTGTGCATCAGTTATGACTGTTTCAGTGTGTATGTATGGTGCAGTTTCTGCATCAGTTATGACTGTTTCAGTGTGTGTATGTGTTGTGCAGTTTGTGCATCAGTTATGACTGTTTCAGTGTGTGTATGCAACAATGAGTGTCTGCAGAGTATGTAAGCTTGTGTGTTTCTATCAATCATACATTATGCATTGAAGTTTATACCCATCTTTATAGCCATCTCTCTTTCCCTCTCTCTCTTCCAATCATCCTCTCCCTCCCTCACCCACACACTCTTCTCTATTCCTTCCTCCCTTTCTCTGTCTCCCTTTATTCTTCTCTCTTCCTCCCCCATTCTTCCTCTCTCTCGCTCTCTCTCTCGCTCTCTTTCACACACACACACACACACACACACACACACACACACACACACACACACACACACACACACACACACACACACACACACACACACACACACACACACACACACACACACACACACACCCACACACACACCCACACACACACACACACACACACACAGAAAAAAACTATTAACATCCAGCAGAGCAATGTGGTTGTTGTATATCTTCTCATAGCCATACTGGTCATGTTTAATGGACACAATATGTTTTTATAATGCTTGGTTGGTCCAAACATACCAAGAGGGTATTTCAACATATTAAAACTATTGAAAAACCTTGTGAAGGAAGGAATGTTCTTTATTTTCTTAGAATAGAGAATACATGTAATGAGAGGGAAAGAGAAACAGAGAGAGAAGGATACATTTTTCTCTGTGGGTAAAGGATTAGCATTTGATCACTCATGTTCTCTGTCTCCTCTCTCTTTCCGTCTACCTACCTGCCTACCTACCTACCTACCTGCCTGCCTGCCTGCCTGCCTGCCTGCCTGCCTGCCTGCCTGCCTGCCTGCCTGCCTGCCTACCCACCCACCTGCCTACCTACCTACCTACCTACCTACCTACCTACCTACCTACCTACCTACCTACCTACCTACCTACCTACCTCCCTCTCTCTCTCTTTTCTTTATTTCTCTCCTCTCTATGCATTTCCTTCTTTCTTTTTCTCTTTCTCTCTACTTGCTATGTTACCGTAGTTTCCCGTTCCCCAGCACTTTCTCTGGATCACCTGTAACACACCGTTGACCTGCTTCTTCAAAGAATATTTGTACTTGGACAGATCCACAGGTGTTTTGGCCCTGTTCGAGACCAAGAGTAGGGTCAAGTTGCCCCTAGACACTGATCTTTAGTATCTTCTGCTATTTATTTTTTCATCATCATGGTGATTTTCCATTTTGCATTATCATGATGTGACCGGTGACAGTCTTTCATGTTGAAAGTCCAACATCTTAAACTTGACTGCTGACATGCAAAACATTTTGGGACTGTATCAAAAGTGGACTAATGAAACAAATACCAAAATGTAGATTTGGAGTGGATTTTCGTTTACAGTTATGTTTGGTGGAGGGGAAGCTGATCCTAGATCTGTAACTTCACCCGGGAGTGTTAGAGACCAGAATGCCAGATGTCAGCAAACACAGGATTGAGTAATGTCACTAAATGAGAAACCAACTGTGTACTTAGTGTGTCAATCTACTGTCATACTTAGTGTGTCACTCTGGAAGACATCTGAGATGCAACCAGTTCCAAAGGCGGAGCTGAATTACTATCGTCCTGTGGCGTTAACATCAGTCGTTGTGAGCATTTGATAGTCACACGTCTCAGGTCTCATAAAGACAGAGCCCTTGACCCAATGCAGTTTGCATTCAGGAAGAACAGACCAGTGAAGAATGAAATCCTGACGGTGTTGCACAGTGCCGTGACACACCTGGAGAGGCCTCACTCTTATATGCACATCCTTTTCCTGGACTTCTCCTTTGCTTTTAACTGCATGCAGCCTCACCTTGTCTGTGACAAACTCTCCCAACAGGCAGGTGGACCCCACAAGGTAAGACCCTAGCCTTTACCACCCAGGCAGGTGGACCCCACAAGGTAAGACCCTAGCCTTTACCACCCAGGTGGGTGGACCCCACAAGGTAAGACCCTAGCCTTACCACCCAGATGGGTGGACCCAACAAGGTAAGACCCTAGCCTTACCACCCAGGCAGGTGGACCCCACAAGGTAAGACCCTAGCCTTTACCACCCAGGCAGGTGGACCCCACAAGGTAAGACCCTAGCCTTTACCACCCAGGTGGGTGGACCCCACAAGGTAAGACCCTAGCCTTACCACCCAGGCAGGTGGACCACCACCTGGTGGACCCCAACCTTACCACCCAGGTAGGTGGACCCCAGCCTTACCACCCAGGCAGGTGGACCACCACCTGGTGGACCCTAGCCTTACCACCCAGGCAGGTGGACCACCACCTGGTGGACCGCAACCGTACCACCCAGGTGGGTGGATCACCACCTGGTGGACCCCAACCCTACCACCCAGGCAGGTGGACCACCACCTGGTGGACCCCAACCTTACCACCCAGGCGGGTGGACCACCACCTGGTGGACCCCAGCCTTACCGCCCAGGCAGGTGGACCCCACAAGGTAAGATCCGAGCCTTACCACCCAGGCGGGTGGACCACCACCTGGTGGACCCCAGCCTTACCACCCAGGCAGGTGGACCCCAACCTTGCCACCCAGGGGGGTGGTTCACCACCTGGTGGACCCCAACCTTACCACCCAGGTGGGTGGACCACCACCTGGTGGACCCTAGCCTTACCTTGTGGATGCTGGACTTCCTGCTGAACAGGGGGCTGTCACGTTACATCATCCCTATCTTACATCCATATCTTACACCATCCCCATCTCTATCCACAATGCCCTAGCAGAACTTACACCATCCCCATCTCTATCCACAATGTCCTAGCAGAACTTACACCATCCCTATCCCTATTCACAATGTCCTAGCAGAACTTACACCATCCCTATCCAAAATGTCCTAGCATAACTTACATCATCCCTATCCAAAATGTCCTAGCATAACTTACATCATCCCTATCCGCAATGTCCTAGCAGAACTTACACCATCCCTATCCACAATGTCCTAGCAGAACTTACACCATCCCCATCCCTATCCAAAATGTCCTAGCATAACTTACATCATCCCTATCCAAAATGTCCTAGCAGAACTTACACCATCCCTATCCACAATGTCCTAGCAGAACTTACATCATCCCTATCCCTATTCATAATGGCCTCGCAGAATTTACACCATCCCCATCTCTATCCACAATGTCCTAGCAGAACGTACACCATCCCTATCCACAATGTCCTAGCAGAACTTACACCATCCCCATCTCTATCCACAATGTCCTAGCAGAACTTACACCATCCCTATCCCTATTCATAATGTCCTAGCAGAACTTACACCATCCCTATCCACAATGTCCTAGCAGAACTTACACCATCCCTATCCACAATGTCCTGGCAGAACTTACACCATCCCTATCCACAATGTCCTAGCAGAACTTACACCATCCCTATCCACAATGTCCTAGCAGAACTTACACCATCCCTATCCACAATGTCCTAGCAGAACTTACACCATCCCTATCCACAATGTCCTAGCAGAACTTACACCATCCCCATCTCTATCCACAATGTCCTAGCAGAACTTACACCATCCCTATCCCTATTCATAATGTCCTAGCAGAACTTACACCATCCCTATCCACAATGTCCTAGCAGAACTTACACCATCCCTATCCACAATGTCCTGGCAGAACTTACACCATCCCTATCCACAATGTCCTAGCAGAACTTACACCATCCCTATCCACAATGTCCTAGCAGAACTTACACCATCTCCATCCACAATGCCCTAGCAGAACTTACACCATCCCTATCCACAATGCCCTAGCAGAACTTACACCATCCCCATCTCTAACCACAATGTCCTAGCAGAACTTACACCATCCCTATCCACAATGTCCTAGCAGAACTTACACCATCCCCATCCCTATCCACAATGTCCTAGCAGAACTTACACCATCCCTATCCACAATGTCCTGGCAGAACTTACACCATCCCTATCCACAATGTCCTAGCAGAACTTACACCATCCCTATCCACAATGTCCTAGCAGAACTTACACCATCCCTATCCACAATGTCCTAGCATAACTTACACCATCGCCATCCCTATCTACAATGTCCTAGCAGAACTTACACCATCCCTATCCACAATGTCCTAGCAGAACTTACACCATCCCTATCCACAATGTCCTAGCAGAACTTACACCATCTCTATCCACAATGTCCTAGCAGAACTTACACCATCTCTATCCACAATGTCCTAGCAGAACTTACACTATCCCCAACCCTATCCACAATGTCCAAGCATAACTTACACCATCCCCATCTCTATCCACAATGTCCTAGCAGAACTTACACTATCCCCATCTCTATCCACAATGCCCTAGCAGAACTTACACCATCCATATCCACAATGTCCTAGCAGAACTTACACCATCCCTATCCACAATGCCCTAGCAGAACTTACACCATCCCCATCTCTATCCACAATGTCCTAGCATGACGTACACCATCCCTATCCACAATGTCCAAGCATAACTTACACCATCCCTATCCACAATGTCCTAGCAGAACTTACACCATCCCCATCTCTATCCACAATGTCCTAGCAGAACGTACACCATCCCTAGCCACAATGTCCAAGCATAACTTACACCATCCCTATCCACAATGCCCTAGCAGAACTTACACCATCCCCATCTCTATCCACAATGTCCTAGCAGAACGTACACCATCCCTATCCACAATGTCCTAGCATAACTTACACCATCCCCATCTCTATCCACAATGTCCTAGCAGAACTTACACCATCCCCATCTCTATCCACAATGTCCTAGCATAACTTACACCATCCCTATCCACAATGTCCTAGCAGAACTTACACCATCCCTATCCACAATGTCCTAGCAGAACTTACACCATCCCTATCCACAATGTCCTAGCAGAACTTACACTATCCCCATCTCTATCCACAATGCCCTAGCAGAACTTACACCATCCATATCCACAATGTCCTAGCAGAACTTACACCATCCATATCCCTATCCACAATGCCCTAGCAGAACTTACACCATCCCTATCCACAATGCCCTAGCAGAACTTACACCATCCCCATCTCTATCCACAATGTCCTAGCATAACGTACACCATCCCTATCCACAATGTCCAAGCATAACTTACACCATCCCTATCCACAATGTCCTAGCAGAACTTACACCATCCCCATCTCTATCCACAATGTCCTAGCATAACTTACACCATCCCTATCCACAATGTCCTAGCAGAACTTACACCATCCCTATCCACAATGTCCTAGCAGAACTTACACCATCCCTATCCACAATGTCCTAGCAGAACGTACACCATCCCTATCCACAATGTCCTTGCATAACTTACACCATCCCCATCTCTATCCACAATGTCCTAGCAGAACTTACACCATCCCCATCCCTATCCACAATGTCCTAGCAGAACTTACACCATCCCTATCCACAATGTCCTAGCAGAACTTACACCATCCCTATCCACAATGTCCTAGCATAACTTACACCATCCCTATCCACAATGTCCTAGCAGAACTTACACCATCCCCATCTCTATCCACAATGTCCTAGCATAACTTACACCATCCCTATCCACAATGTCATTGATTTCTGGTGGAAGGCAGACCCAGTGAGCCACCTAGTCCTGGGTGGTGAACAGGAAGAGAGAGTGGGGAGTTTTAAGTACCTGGGAACCATCAAGGACAGCACACTATATTTTAATGCCAACACCCAGAACATGAATAAAAAATACCAACAACATCTGTCATGTAGAGAGTGTGTTGACTTTATGTTTCCTGGCCTGGTACGCTGGACTGTCAGTGGCTAATATGGTTATCCTCAGGAAGACTGTATAACTGGGGTCCAAGCTCTGTGGATTGCAGTGCAGGGGGCTTCAGGGCCTCTATGATAGACAAGGACAAGCACGTCATAAATGACCCTACACACAATCCTACCCAATGTTCTGAGCTGCTGGCCTCCGGAAGGAATAATAGGTTCAGCAAGAATAGGAACAGGACAACAGGCTGCTGAACAGTGAGACATAGGACAGATGTAGGAAAATGAACAGTGGGACATAGGACAGATGTAGGATGCTGAATAGTGAGACATAGGACAGATGTAGGCTGCTGAACAGTGAGACATAGGACAGATGTAGGAAAATGAACAGTGGGACATAGGACAGATGTAGGATGCTGAATAGTGAGACAGAGGACAGATGTAGGATGCTGAACAGTGAGACATAGGACAGATATAGGATGCTGAACAGTGAGACAAAGGACAGATGTAGGATGCTGAACAGTGGGACATAGGACATATGAAGGCTGCTGAACAGTGGGACATAGGACAGACGTAGGATGCTGAACAGTGGGACATAGGACAGATGTAGGCTGCTGAACAGTGGGACATAAGACAGATGTAGGATGCTGAACAGTGGGACATAGGACAGATGTAGGATGCTGAACAGTGAGACAGAGGACAGACGTCGGCACAATACATGGTCGGACAGTAGCCTGCAGAGACTGAATATGTGAAAACGTAAATGTGTGACTTGTGTGCTTTCCAGTGTTTCTGTACTGCATGTAATATATTGTGTTGTGTTAGTGTATTTGTATGCTGACGTCATGAAATGAATGTAACTGGACAATGAAGTATATCGTATCGTATACATTATACACTATGCTATGGTATAATACACAGCAAGATCAGCTCAGTATATGTACTACTTAAATAACTGAGGTATCATTCACTTTTACTGATAAGAAAAGGGTGACCAACTACACCCTATTTCATAATCACACAGCATTGACATCCGGGGCTTGACACACGCACGCACGCACGCACGCACGCACGCACGCACGCACGCACGCACGCACGCACGCACGCACGCACGCACGCACACACACACACACACACACACACACACACACACACACACACACACACACACACACACACACACACACACACACACACACACACACACACACAGCCTGTAATCAAACATTCACCTGAGTACCATTTGAGGAAGGCCTGATAAGGTAGCAGAGGAAGTGGCAAACAGTCTACACCCTTCTCTGCATTCCTACAGTACCGTGGCCCTGTCAGAGCAGTCCAGACTTTACAGGGGATCACATACAGGAGTATCAGATACAGGAGGATCGCATACAGGAAGAGGAGAGGAAGAGAAGAAGCCAGAAGCCTGAAGAGACTGACAGAGAGTGTCAGAGAGAGGTGTGACAAGTAGAGAAAACTTGTTTTTGAGTCAAGTCAAGGAGAGGAGGCAGGGGAGCTCAGAGAGAGAGAGCTGTCCAAAGAAGTGGAAGAGAGATCAAACTGCCAAGAGATCAACAGTGAAAAAAAACTTGGTGAGAAAACAAAAAATCTACAAGACATCTACAATCAGTTTGAGTAGGTTAAAAGGTACAACCTCCGTACAGTACTGTACTCGACAGCCGGATTTGACCAGAACTAGCATCGCCATGGTGACCCTGGACACGCGGACCCTGACGGTGCCCGTGGGCATCGTGAGAATGCTGGAGGTGGTCCTCACCTGTATCTCCTTCAGCCTGGTGGCCTCGGTGGGTCACTTCGGCTCATCCTACTGGGCCTGGTGCATGTTCACCTGGGTCTTCTGTTGCTTAGTCACCCTCCTCATCCTCATAATGGAGTTCACCACCCTCCATGCCCGGGTGCCCATCTCCTGGGACGACTTCACCACCGCCTTTGCCATGCTGTCCACGCTCATGGTGGGTAACGTCCACGGCGTCTTTTGTCTTTGGGTTAGACTATAAGGGGTAGAATCCAGATAACATACCTACATATTAGTGTCAATGTGTGACAGTTACATTTGAGACAATATAAGCATTGAAAACTAGAGTAGAGATGGATGTGTGTAGTTTACTCTTGTGTAAATTGTAAATCAATTTAAAAGGCGATTTTTTGGGAAATTACCCATCAATCTTCCCTGCCATAGATTAGACTTCTGTTCGAGGAGGTGTACTTGTACATCACACTGCTTCATGCTTCCGAAACAGGAGTTAGGTTCCAGCACCTACGGGCCGTTCTGGCCGAGATAAGGCTACTTACTTTTTTCTAAATATATTTAGCCCTTATATAGTGAGTATCAGCCCTGGACCTTGATCAGACAGTTGTTGTTATCATAAGGTACATGAAGTGGTTAAATGAAACATACAATATTTTAGTACCACTTAGAGTTGTTGGTCGATCCAACAATGGCAGCAATCGCTAGTCGTGTGCATACATTTACTCTCACACTAATTGCGAATGAACTTATACTGAGACATAGACGCCAGCAGATACTGATGTAGTAATAGTAATTTCTAATTGCTAGTTCCACTGAACTAGAACAAGTTATTGATCAAAGTGATGATCTCATCTTCAGTATGTCACAACAGCAAGGCAGCTAATCTATCTTTTTCTCTAGTGTACTCCATATATCACCTCTAGTCAGATCAGTGAGAAAATTGGATAAATGCAATTAAAGGAAAGGCTTTAACCATTAATAAGGTGTGCGTTGGAGTTCCTGTAGCTTTGCCAATATTTTGGAATGGTTTATTGAGTAGGAGCTACATTGGTAGTAGATTAAGTAGAAGTATCAGGTGATACGCATAGAACTTTGACAACTTTAATGAGTCAATTAAGTCCACTGACATTCCATGTTATTGTCTTCAAACTTTGATGTTGTTTATTCAATTCCATTGCTGTTATTCATCCACCATCATCATCTATTGTCTTGGGCTTTAACAGGTGCTGGCTGCCTCCATCATCTACCCCACCTTCTTCACGTGTGTCTCCTGCGGGAAGCAGATCGCCGCCACCGTCATTTCCTGTCTGGCCTTCCTCTTGTACGCCACGGAGGTGGGCCTGATCCGGGCCAAACCCGGCGAGATCAGCGGCTTCCTCTCCACCGTCCCCGGGCCTCCTCAAGGTCCTCGAGGCCTTCGTGGCCTGCATCATCTTCATCTCTCTGGACCATGGTTCCTACTCGCGGTTCCCAGGGCTCCAGTGGTGCGTGGCGGTCTATTCGCTATGTTTCATCTTCGCCCTCATCATCATCCTCTTTACTATCTGCCGCCTGCTGTCGCTCTTCCCGTTCCCGTTCGACAAGGTGCTGACGGGCTACAACGTGCTGGCCGTGCTGATGTACATGACGTGCGTGGTGATATGGCCTCTCTATAGCTTCCAGAACAACCACAGCAGACCCAACGGGTGTGGCCGCAACTGCTACTGGGATAACCAGGTTGTAGTGGCGTTCATGACCTGTTTCAACCTTGTGGTTTACATTGTGGACACGGTCTACTCTTTCAGGCTGGTGTTCTTCGTCACCCCGGCTTAGGACAAAGGTCAAAGGTCACCCACCTTACCCAACCTGAGAACTGTCCCCGAAACACCTTGCCGGATCTTAAACAATAGACTGAACTTTGCTTTTGTATGAATACAGCAAAATGTAACCATGCTGTTTTTTTGGAACACTAATTGGTATTGGGAGAACGTCTCTGTATGGTGGATAATAACCGTTTTACTGGGAAAGATTACATTGTGAATGATAATGCTTCTTCATTGAAAAATGGGGTTATAGTACTGCTAGCAATTCACAAACCATGAGGTGGATAAGAATGTTCTGAATGCTTGGATCCGTGCGTAGATTCAATGTATATTTTGTCTTCCCGTCTTTAAAATACACAAGGAACTCTGCAGTGCGCCCTACGCAGTCCACATGGGCTGTAATCAAAGTGAATAGAAAGATCAAAGAGCTGTTCTTGATATGTTCATTTTATTCTCATATTCTGTTCTCCATTTCATCTCTGTCTCTCTGGCCTTGATTCAATCAGTTCAGCGTTAACCCCCGATAACCCACAACTGCATAGCAGATCATTGGTTTTACTGATTTCACAGCTCCAACGATGTTACACCTTTGTCATGGCCCAAATAAAAACAGATCTGCTATGCAGTTGTCGGCTATCACATCTCTCTCTCTCTCTCTCTCTCTCTCTCTCTCTCTCTCTCTCTCTCTCTCTCTCTCTCTCTCTCTCTCTCTCTCTCTCTCTCTCTCTCTCTCTCTCTCTCTCTCTCTCTCTCTCTAATCCTGACAAACATGCAATCCAGACAGATATGACAGAATTCAGTTAAATAAGTAAATAAGTAAAACACAACTATTGACATTTAGCTGACGTGTCCAAATTGTTTTAATAATGTTATATAACAATAAAATAAAGAAAACATTTGCTTAACACCTATTCTCTTTCTACAACACTGTTAAAGGACATTGAGCAACGCTCCCTCCCTCTCCCTATTTGCTAGGGTGTGTCTGCTATGAGAGGCCCATTGGATGAAATGGCATGGGATGTCGAAGTCCAGCCCAGGGCTTTGCTTTCATGTCTCTTTCTGAGTGCGGCGGGGAAGCCGACAGCGAGATAAGTCTCAACCACACTCCGCTCCGTCCCACCTGGATGACATCACTCTCTTACACAGGCAGCATCTGAATCCCTCACGGACCGTGGCTTACCACAGATTCGATTTGATAGGGAACATATTGGGCCATTCTGAGGCTGCTAAACGAATTATAATTTCTAAAAAGACAGCAGAATAATTGTGGTTGGTGATCTGTTTATGGTAATGATGTCAAGGTCTCTCATGCCCACACTTTGTTTTGTGATACATATGGCAGGGGTTATTCCTTTCTTCATGAGAGAAATTAAGTTAAGTGAGGAATGAAGAATCAATGTTCCAAAACAGAAGCCAACAGAATGATGGAGGTTCCTGATCTGATTATGGTAATGAAGTCAAGGTCTTTTATGTCCACATCTTTTCTTCTGTCTTGCAACCTTTGACAGGGATTATTGATTTGTTCAAAAGAGAAATGAAGTTATGTTGTTGCTGTCTCCTTGGCACAGATCAAGAGGGAGGTAAAAGTGAAAATGGATGAGGCAGATATAGAGAGAGGGAGAAGTGAGAGTGGGAGAGAGAGAGAGGAGGGAGAGTGAGATAGAAGGAGAAGTATATAGAGAGAGGAGAAGGAGGAAGAATATGAGGGTGTATAACAGTGAGAGGGAGTTAGGCAATGCACTGACAATATTTTAATTTAGGGATCATTGTCCTTCAGCTGAGACAGCTGCTGCTGTTGACACAACCATGCAATCTCCATAGACAAACATTGGCAGTAGAGTCAATTAATCAAAACAATTGTACATCTCGGTCATTTTTCATTATTGTGTTAAACTGCCCTAGTGGCACCAGTGAATCCAAATGTAATACATTTTGTAAATGATTCCAAAAATCTAGAGTGTTACATTCAAAGTTGGTATGGTACACTCTGAACTGGGTCAGTAGTATGCATATAAGTAAGTAAGCATTTCACAGTAAGGTCTACACTTGTTGTATTCGGCTCATGTGACAAATAAAGTTTGATTTGATATCATATTATCTTTATCAACCAGAACATTATTCGATTTCCATTTTCAGTGGAAACAGAATAGTTCCTCTACAAATCCTTTGCCTACCACTCCTCCCCCTTCCCTCCATCTCTTTCTCTCCCTTTCTCAAGAACATGGATGAGGATATTAGTCAATAGCCATCAAGTGTCAAAAAAGAGCTTAAGTCAAGTTAGGAACATTAAACTGAACAAACGTGAGGTTACTTCGCAAGAATGGGTTTCCTGGTTGGGGGATGTGCACTTGGACCAGAGCTGGGTGCAAATAGTATCAGAAATCTTTCAAATGCTGTAGTTGTGCTTGATTGAGCTTACCTGACACAATGGATCCAATAGAATAGTCTCAAAGGTGCAAACCACACTGTCTTTCCAAGTAGACTCAATCAAATGCTCAAAGTATTTTAAAGATTTCAAATCTTACTTGAACCCAGGTCTGATATGGTCCCACTTCCAGGGATTAGGTCAGTATTGAAGTTTACCTTTGACAGAGACCAGAGTCCATCATGTGTGGCGTGGGCGAGCCAGATAAGACTGGACCGGCTTCCAATGAGTGCCTTGAGTCTGGGTCGTAAAACGTGCAATTAAGCCAAAAGAGGGCAGGATACACCATAGAAATAGAATGAACGGAACGGGCTTGGAACCTCTAAACTCATGGGTACACTCGCAAAGGCTGCCTGGTATTGTGATGTAATTATTTCCAAGGTAATTATTTCCAAGGTAATTATTTCCAAGGTAATTATTTCCAAGGTAATTATTTCCAAGAATGTTCATTGAAATTTTTTTTTTATTGAACCTTTATTTAACCAGGCAAGTCAGTTAAGAACAAATTCACAATGACGGCCTAGGAACAGTGGGTTAACTGCCTTGTTCAGGGGCAGAACGACAGATTTTTACCTTGTCAGCTCGGGAATTTGATCTACCAACCTTTCGGTTATAGGTTTAGCATTGAAAACATGACCAGCGGTCAGGAAATCATGTTATAAAGTGGCTGTAGACAACTTTAAAAATGTTTAAATGAATAAAATGACAGTAAAACAGTTCATCTATTTGTTTGCTGAGTAATAGTCTGAAATTCACCTCCGTTGTATTTATTTTCTCCTTTGATGGTGAACTTTCTGTACTGCTACCATTCTCTCCCCAGTCATTTTCATTCAGGCGCTGGTGCAATGAATTTGTTTATTTTAGAATGCTTTTGCATTTAATTATTAAGCTATTCTAACCTCTGTTATCTTCAACCTAGCCTATGGGTACACTCGCAATGGCCGCAATCATTGACATGAATGAGGAAGCCCGTTCTATTCACTCTATTTCTATGGGCTACACACCATCATAAACACAGGAGGAGTTTGGCTCGACACAGGCATGCTCTGGTCTCCACAGCATGGGGAAGGAGACTTGGATAAGGCAGGAATGAGAGAAGGTCTTACCTCCTTGGAATTGTAGTGCTTTACTGGAAGGTCCTTAGTCGGCAGGGGAATGCACAGAGAGACAAAGACGGTAGGAGAGGGAGGGGAGTGGAGATGTCAATGTGACACATTGGAGAAACGAAAGTGACACAGCAGAAAATTACTGGGTGAGCTTCCATGAAGAGGAGAATGTAAGTCTTTAAGAGGCAACAGTAAATGAACACAGTTAATTGAATCAGTGATTCATTCAATTGTGAAAAATGTGCATTTGGTAAAAGAGAGCAAAGGAGAGAGACAGAAAGAAGAACATTAGCCAGAAGAAAGAGAGAGGAAAACAAAAAGTCAAGGAACCCTTGGTGAGTGAACAGTCACCCAGTCCCTAGATAGATCCTTCAACAGTATCTCATCATGGTGAACCTGGACCTGAGGTCTCTCACCCTGCCGGTGGGCATCATCCGTATGTTGGAGGTGGTCCTCACCTGTATCACCTTCAGTCTGGTGGCCTCGGCAGGCCATGTGCTCTCCACACACTGGGACTGGTGCATGTTCACCTGGTGCTTCTGCTGCTTCTTCTCCCTCTTCATCCTCATCATGGAGTTCACCCGCTTCAGCGCCAAGGTGGGGGATGTTTACTGTCTGGATTTGATGGAATAGATTGGTGGGAGGGGAATTTGTGGCTCACGTGTATCGTAGCTTATGTGTATCTGTCTTATATATTTCTAATGTCTATTTCTATTGTAAAGCAGTAGTAGCAGTTGCACGTTTTTCAGGAAAACATATTTTTCAGGAAAACTCTTGGCCCTAGACATAACCTTTCCTCACATCTCCCCTCCTCATCATCTCAAGGTGCCCATCTCCTGGGATGACTTCACCACGGCCTTCGCCGTGCTGGCCGCACTAATGTGTTTCACCTCCTCCGTCATCTACCCCACCTTCTTCACCTGCCCCACCTGCTACCGCCAGATTGCCGCCACCGTCAGCTCCCTACTCTGTTTCGGAGTGTACGTCGGCGAGGTGGTGCTGGCCCGCCTCCGGCCCGGTGGTGAGATCAGTGGCTTCCTGTCCACTGTCCCGGGCCTCCTCAAGATCCTGGAGACTCTGCTGGCCTGTATTATCTTCACGTCGCTGGATCCGGCAAGGTTTCTGTTTCATCCGGGACTGCAGTGGTGCGTGGCGGTTTATTCCCTCTGCTTCATCTTCTCACTCGTCATCATCTTCCTCACCGTCGGTCAGCTGCTGTCGCTCTTCCCCTTCTCGTTTGACAAACTGCTCACGGTCTATAATATTCTGGCCACCATGATGTACATGACTGCCACGGTCATCTGGCCGCTGTATAGTTTCGAGAACAACCCCGGCCCGTTCCGTGTTCCCCTGTCCCTGGGACAATCTGGTTGTGGTGACGTTCATGACCGTGATCAACCTAGTCATCTATATTTTGGATACGATCTACTCGATAAAGGTGGTCTTCTTCACATTGGATGAGGAATAGGCCAGATTCTCAGGAACCTTCACTCCAACTTTTCCAGAACCGGTCAATGACTGACACACTATCATATTGCAGAGGAGAAAATACTGTTTACTGAATAAGACACTCCAGCACGTTGGTCATCTTGATTCTCCACATATGGTTGAAAATATCCATTTCATTTCTAGAGAATGAAGAGTTTATTTTCAAATCAATGACTGAGAGCTTGGAAGAAGAACATTTGCAGAACGTTGAAAGGACATTTGTTGTTGTCTTTTGCTTCAGACATGTGGAAGATATTTAGTTATTCCTATAACACTGTAAATGAACTCTTATTGCAGATGAGGATTCTACAGGCAAGGACACACTGTTTATCACTTGTAGCTATTAAAGTGTGCAGTAGGAAGCTGAGTTAATGATTGATCGTATCGATTTCATAGAAATTAAAAACGACAAAACTTTGGATCCTGATGCAAATACAATATGAATGTCTAATTCCGTTGGGCCAAAGGCACTAGCAGCACTTTATATTCTGCCAATTGCAAAGGACTGTGATCTTATATTCATGTTGACCACTTCTTTCTTGGTTGTTAGACGTTCTCTTGTTGTACTGCTAGTTGGCTCACTAACTGCCAAATAGTTGATTACCTGCTGAAGTGCTATGTGGACTGCACACTAAAAACAAATGGTTCTACAGTATATAATGCCAATTAATAGTTATTTGGCTCATAACAATAGTGTATCCTATTTTGGTACTATATAGAACCCTTTTTTGAAGGTTCTATAAAGAACCATGTTCACACGGTTATAAATGGAACTATTATGGTACTATAAAGAAACCTTTCCTAAGGTTCTAAAAATAACTTTAAAAAAAGTTCTACATAGCACCAAAAAGGGTTCCGCTATCATTACAACCCTTTTCGGTGCTATAAAGACCCCTTTTTAATGGTTATTTATAGAACCTTTATGGCGAATGGTTATATTAAACTAAGAACCTTTCTCAATCTCAAAGGTTGTACAAAGTACCCTTTGAAGAACCAGAAAGAGATATTTATTCTGGTTAGACATATACTGTTAAAATTCCATAGGTGTTGTTGAATCAGGTGTGGTAGCTCTGGAACAGCTGGGGTTCTCTGAGGAGAGAATTGAGAACTGCTGGTTTAGGTATTTTTAAAAGACTGGAGTTGGAAGGGGACTCAACTCAAGAACTGATCTTTCATTATGATGTTGACCTTTTCTTACAAGCCCATAGAATAGGGAGAGGTAATCAGAGAAAGTTTGTGTACAGGACAGGGGTCCTTCTCCATTGAAGTGTACCATCTTTCAGATGCAGACATAGGGTGCATTCAAAATGTCCAGTAGTGCACTATATAGGGAATAGGGTGCCATTTCGGAAGCATCCATAGACACTTCATTCTGTCTGCTTTTGAATGGGCTTGACGATTATATCCTCAAATTCATGAAAACACAGTCATGTAAGATATATAAAAACTGATATTCGTGTTTGTGGATTAATTTACTTCTGTTAGATGCTTTTCATTAACCTCTATGGGATCGGTGACCCACCCTCAGGATGGTTGAGTAAACGTGCGCTAATGTGATTAGCATGACATTGTAAGTAATAAGAACATTTCCCAGGACATAGACATATCTTATATGGGCTGAAAGCTTAAATTATTGTTAATCTAACTGCACTGTCCAATTTACAGTAGCTATTACAGTGAAATAATACCATGCTATTGTTTGAGTGCACAGTTATGTACTTAGTAACAGTTATGTACTACTAAAAATGTATCAATAAACCAGTTAGGCACATTTGGGGCACATTTGGGCAGACTTGACACAACATTTTGAACAGTAATGCAATGGTTCATTGGATCAGTATAAAACTTTGCACATACACTGCTGCTGTCTAGTGGCCAAAATCTAAAGTGCGCCTGGACTCCTACGTGATATGATGGCCTTTCTATTGCATTTCAAAGTTGATGGGACAAAAAATAATAATTGAAAACTCATGTTTTTTCTTTGTATTATCTTTTACCAGATCTAATGTGTTATATTCTCCTAAATTAATTTCACATTACCACAAACTTCAAAGTGTTTCCTTTCAAATATGCATATCCTTGCTTCAGGTCCTGAGCTACAGGCAGTTAGATTTGGGTATGTCATTTTAGGCAAAAATGTAAAACAATTTACAAAATACTTGCATAGCGTATATCAATGATTGACAACCAAAATCTACTGCAACATGCTAACAATAGAGATGTGTGAATGATTAATGACACACATGAACCTTTGTTCCCTCTCAGCTCACTGTATGATTGAACCAGAGAGTGTGGGACAAGGGCTGTGGAACTCAAACAAATGTTTAGATATATATAGATTGTGTAAAATGTATCATTAAGAAAAGGGAATCATGTCAGTTCTTGTCATTGTCTATCTGCAACAGTCCTACTGGTTCACGTCATTCGTTACACTCCCTGGTGTGATCATGTTAATCATTACCCAAAGGTTGTGTTGATGTGGGTTGCTAGGCTGTGTTGCCATTTGTAGTTTATGACTCAATAACAATAGACCTACTGATAAACATAACCAACTTGAAAATAGCAGAAGTGATACTGTATTTTGCTCAATAAAAAGAAGTGACAGATTTCACAGTTGTAACTTCTGTCAGCTGAAGCGTGAGCTAAATACTGGCTCAATCACATGACTGAGAATAAAAAAATCAGACTCTCATTGTACTTCTGAAAAGTTTCATTAAGTTTGATGTATAAACCAGTCTGGAGCGAAGATAGATTTTGAATATATGTCATTAGAGAGAAAAGGGCTTGTCCTTGCAGCATTGTCTATTGTCAAATAAAAAATGATTTGTCATATGCACAGGATTCAGTGAAATGCTTGCAAGCTCTCCTGTCAGCTATTGTTGTTCTTCTGAATCGACAAAGACTGAGTTGTTTTCTGTTGTTGCTGTGTTTGAGCCGCTACAGTTAGTTTACATGCAAAATGTTGGGGAAGTGAGGTTTTGTGGTTTGTGCATAATGTGACTGACCGGACTCTACCGTGGATAATTTCTACAGAAGGCTACTCCGAATGACAAAGAGCAGGTAATAGTCCTAGGAAGTAAAAAGTTAGCAAAACTATGAGGTACTTAAGTTGGGACTAAAGACTTATGATTTATGGATACACTTCATTTCTCATAACTATGGACGCACTTTCAAGGTGCATAATTGGACATCAGATGTGCAAATAAAGTTGAACGTTTTTCAAAGAAAATGTTCACAGAATCCTTCTGTCTGGCTGGAAAAAGACATTTTTTACAGATCTATTTCTTTAGAAATGCGATCAAGTTCACAATACATGACAGTCAAACAACTGTGCCTGCAGCCAAGGACCAAGGGTCAGTGGCAGCCAATAAATGATGATATCATATATAATCAGACCTGCCTGCAGGCTATTTCAAGAAAGAAATTGAAACTAAATGTGGTGCCATATTTCCTCTGGCCTCTCTTTCTCTCCTCTTTGGTCTGTCCTTTCTCTCCTTTCCGGTCTGTCTTTCTCTCCTCTTCGGTCTGTCCTTTCTCTCCTCTTTGGTCTGTCCTTTCTCTCCTCTTTGATCTGTCCTTTCTCTCCTCTTTGGTCTGTCCTTTCTCTCCTCTTTGGTCTGTCCTTTCTCTCCTCTTTGGTCTGTCCTTTCTCTCCTCTTTGATCTGTCCTTTCTCTCCTCTTTGATCTGTCCTTTCTCTCCTCTTTGGTCTGTCCTTTCTCTCCTCTTTGGTCTGTCCTTTCTCTCCTCTTTGGTCTGTCCTTTCTCTCCTTCTCCTCTTTGGTCTGTCCTTTCTCTCCTTCTCCTCTTTGGTCTGTCCTTTCTCTCCTTTCCGGTCTGTCCTTTCTTTCCTCTTCGGTCTGTCCTTTCTCTCCTCTTTGGTCTGTCCTTTCTCTCCTCTTCGTCTGTCCTTTCTCTCCTCTTTGGTCTGTCCTTTCTCTCCTTCTCCTATTTGGTCTGTCCTTTCTCTCCTTCTCCTCTTTGGTCTGTCCTTTCTCTCCTCTCCTCTTTGGTCTGTCCTTTCTCTCCTTTCCGGTCTGTCCTTTCTTTCCTCTTTGGTCTGTCCTTTCTCTCCTTTCCGGTCTGTCCTTTCTTTCCTCTTTGGTCTGTCCTTTCTCTCCTCTTCGGTCTGTCCTTTCTCTCCTCTTTGGTCTGTCCTTTCTCTCCTCTTTGGTCTGTCCTTTCTCTCCTCTTTGGTCTGTCCTTTCTTTCCTCTTCGGTCTGTCCTTTCTTTCCTCTTCAGTCTGTCCTTTCTCTCCTCTTTTCTCTCCTCTTTGGTTTGTCATTTCGCTCCTCTTTGGTCCTGAGCACACTTGTCAATGGAAACTTTGATTCATGTATACATGACACTGTGAACAGCAGCTCTGATACCTCCATGGGACCAGGTTGATGCCAATAAATCAGCTTTGTGTCCGAAATTCTCTTTGTCTGTCTGGGACATTGGGTGTGGGGGAGGCAGGTGTGCAAAGAAAAAACCTAGTATCTCCAAAAAGTCCATTTTTTGCAGTTGTTTTCAGATCTAATACCATTGAGTCTTGGAAGTTGACACGGTGTTTTGGATGTTTTTAATTGATCCTTGAGCCATAAAACATTTACAACATATGCATGGCAATGACTACTTTCAATGTATGTAAAATAATCCAAATGAACAAAAATGTAGATAGAAGGCTTTTCAGGGCAGCCCTTGGTGTGTAGGGATGGACTTATGCTGGGGCATTTTACATGGGTAAGGGAGTTGCCTGAACCTTTGGACACAAAGGAGGTCGGTCATAGGTTGAGAGAAAACTGACTGTCCCTTGCTGCCTGTGTGTTCTGAGTGAACCTGTCCAGCATAATCAAGGTTGGGGAGTAATGGATTACATGTAATCTGTTACATATAATCCATATGTACATACAGTGCAGGAAAGTATTCAGACCCCTTCACTTTTCTACATTTTGTTACGTTACAGCCTTATTCTAAAATTGATTAAATTGTTTCCCCCTCATCAATCTACACACAATACCCCATAATGACAAAGCAAAAACAGGTAAAATATTTTTTTGCAACATTACATATATGTATTTAAAAAAACGTAAATATCACCGTTATCATAAGTATTCAGACCTTTTACTCAGTACTTTGTTGAAGCACCTTTGGCAGCAATTACAGCCTCAAGTCTTCTTGAGTATGACGCTACAAGCTTGGCACACCTGTATTTGGCGAGTTTCTCCCATTCTTCTCTGCAGATCCTCTCAAGCTGAACAGCTATTATCAGGTCTCTCCAGAGATGTTCAATCGGTTTCAAGTCCGGGCTCTGGCAGGGCCACTCAAGGACATTCAGAGATTGTCCCGAAGCCACTCCTGCCTTGTCTTGGCTGTGTGGGTCATTGTCTTGTTGGAAGGTGAACCTTTGCCCCAGTCTGAGGTCCTGAGCGCACTGGAGCAGGTTTTCATCAAGGATCTCTCTGTACTTTGCTCCGTTCATCTTTCCCTCGATCCTGACTATTTTCCCAGTCCCTGGCGCTGAAAAACATCCCCACACCATGATGCTGCCACCACCATGCTTTACCGTTGGGATGGTGCCAGGTTTTCTCCAGGCGTGACGCTTGGCATTCAGGCCAAAGAGTTCAATCTTGGTTTTATCAGACCAGAAAATCTTGTTTCTCATGGTCCTAGAGTCCTTTAGGTGCCTTTTGACAAACTTCAAGCGGGCTGACATTTGCCTTTTACTAAGGAGTGGCTTCCGTCTGGCCACTCTACCATTAAGGCCTGATTGGTGGAATGCTGCAGAGATGGTTGTCCTTCTGGAAGGTTCTCCCATCACCACAGAGGAACTCTGGAGCTCTGTCAGAGTAACCATTGTGTTCTTGGTCATCTCCCTGACCAAGGCCCTTCTCCCCGATTGCTCAGTTTGGCCGGGCGTCCAGCTCTAGGAAGAGTCTTGGTGGTTCCAAACCTCTTCCATTTAAGAATGATGGAGGAGACTGTTTTCTTGGGGACCTTCAATGCTGCATACATTTTTTCATACCCTTCCCCAGATCTCGACACAATCCTGTCTCGGAGCTCTACGAATAATTCCTTTGGCCTCACGGCTTGTGTTTTGCTCTGACATGCACAGTCAACTGTGGGACCTTATATAGACAGTGTGCCTTTCCAAATCATGTCAAATCAATTGACTTTACCACAGGTGTACTCCAATCAAGTTGTAGAAACATCTCAAGAATGATCAATGGAAACAGGATGCACCTGAGCTCAATTTCAAGTCTCATAGCAAAGGGTCTGAATGATTACGTAAATAAGGTATTTCTAAAAACCTGTTTTCGTTTGTCATTATGGGTTATTGTGTGTAGATTGATGAGGAAATGTTTTTATTTAATCTATTTTAGAAAAAGGCTGTAATGTAACAAAATGTGTAAAAAGTCAAAGGGTCTGAATATTTTCTGAATGCACTGTAAGCACATATTACATGTAACAGATTACAGAAAGACTGTAACTGTAATCTACCTTTGAAAAACTAAAAGATTTCTTCTAGGATTACTTTAAAATTCAGAAACGATGTCTCTGAAAACATACATTATGACACCTTTCTGTTTTCTCGATGATACTCAAATCAGCATTGAAAAAAGGTGCAAAATTAAGTTTGGTTCCGCCTGAGCGAGTCTGACCACAAGTCAGAGACCACCATGATGACTCACCAAATGCATTTTATAGATTGTGGGAAAAGAGCAGGAATAGGCTTTGTAGGCTACAGTCCAAGCTATGTCTTCCAATGGTGTGACTGTTGTCGTCATGCAAAGATTATACATCCAATTTGACTATAGCTCAGCTTTCAACACCATTGTGCCCACCATCACTATGCTAAGGACCCTGGGATTAAAAACCTCCCTCTGCAACTGGATCCTGGACTTCCTGACCAGCTGCCCCCAGGTGGTGAGGGTAGGCAACAAAACATCCGCCATGCTCATTCTCAACACTGGGCTGATCGTGGACTACAGGAAGGCCTGATCCACATCAATGGGGCTGTTGTGGAGCAGGTTGTGAGTTTCAAGTTCCTCGGTGTCCACATCACTAAGGAACTATCATGGTCCACACACGTCAACACAGTTGTGAAGAGGGCACGACCACGCCTCTTCCCCCTCATAAGGCTGAAAAGATTTGGCATGGGCTCTCAGATCCTGAAAAAGCTCTATAGCTGCGCCATTGACAGCATCTTGCCTGGCTGCATCACCGCTTGGTATGGCAACTGCTTGGCATCTGACCGCAAGACACTATAGAGGGTAGTGCGTAGGGCCCAGTACATCACTAGGGCCGATATCCCTGCCATCCAGGACCGCTTACCAAGCGGTGTCAGATGAATGTCCTAAAATGGACTCCTGCCACCAAAGTTATAGACTTTCCTCTCTGCTACTGCACGGCAAGCGGTACAATGCACCAGGTCTGGAACCAACAGGACCCTGAACAGCTTCTACCCCCATGCCTCAAGACTGCTAAATAGTTAGTTCAATAGTTAACCAATAGCAGCGTTGACCCTTTTTGCTTTTATTGTTCATTATCTACCCTGTTGCCTAGTCACTTTATCCATACTTATATATACATATCTACCTCAATTACCTCGTACCCCTGCCCATTGACTCGGTACTGGTACCCTCTGTATATAGCCAAGTTATCGTTACTCATTGTGTATTCATTCCTTGTGTTATTATTTTGACATTTTTCTACTATTTATTTTTTCTTTCTCTCTGCATTGTTGGGAAGGACCTGTAAGTAAGCGTTTCACTGTTAGTCTATACCTGTGGTGTCACGTCCTGACCTTAGTTCCTTTTTTTATGTCTCTATTTTAGGTTGGTCAGGGCGTGAGTTGGGGTGGGCATTATGTTTTATTCTATGTTTGTATTTCTATGTGTTTGGCCTGGTATGGTTCCCAATCAGAGGCAGCTGTCAATCGTTGTCTCTGATTGAGAACCATACTTAGGCAGCCTGTTTTCGCCCTTGAGTGGTGGGTAGTTGTTTTCTGTCTCTGTCTCAAACAGGACTGCTTTGTTTGTTCTGTTTAGTTCTTGTTGTTCTAATGTTCAGTGTAATTAAAATATCATGAACATGTACCACGCTGCACCTTGGTCCTCTCCTTCTTCCACCTACAACAGTCGTTACATGTGGTTTACAAAGCATGTGACAAATAACATTGTATTTGATTAATTTAGCTATTTGCGCCTTAAAGATTTTGGTTGTTTTGTATGGCTGTTCACAAATGTACAGTATATGTGTATTTGAACCTAATAATGGTTAAATTGAAGAACATTAAGCTGCCTATCAATCATTGCTTTTGCGACCAGTGGACAGCCAGTGAAAACAGTGCAACAACTTCATAGTGAGGATCCCAGCCTGTGGAACACAAGGTTGAGTCAATTCCTCCCTTCTAAACTCCTCCATGGTATTGTGCTCCACATACTGTCAGAAACAAGTTTACTTTACAAAGACCACAAGTGTGGCTTTTATTGCTCAATCTACCGTGCTTCTACACCTGCATTGCTTGCTGTTTGGGGTTTTAGGCTGGGTTTCTGTACAGCACTTTGAGATATCAGCTGATGTACGAAGGGCTATATAAATAAAATTTGATTTGATTTGATTTGATTTAATGAATGCTGATTCTAAAAAATTATGTCTCTAGGCCTAATGGACACATGCTCAAACTCACACATGCACTTTTGATAGATCTAAATTGTCATCAACAAAAAAGTGAACAATAGGCCGATAACAAATGTGGGATTCATTTTTCACAAGCAAATATAACTTTGTGGTCGTTCTCAAAGCATGCCATTCCACGAGAGTATAATTTATTTTTCAACTCAAAGCAATTAGCCCAGTCAGTCAATTGAGGGCTATTAAATCATTGGAATGACTGTAAATCTGACAGGCTTTATTTTATATTGCAAAGATATACCCTAATTGTATTAATATTTGTATTGAATTAGAAAGCAATGGATTAGAAGAAGCCTACATAACCCGTAAGGAAAAATGCAACATCAATTTAAGTTCATGTAAACTCTAACATTGATTTATCCTGCAAAATATGTTGTTCAATTGAGAATATTCATTTTCTCTTCTTCAAATATCTCTTAAGGTGAAAGTAATCTAAAAGTAACTGAAAGTAATCAGATTACGTTACTGAGTTTGGGTAATCCAAAAGTTACGTTACTGATTACAATTTTGGACAGGTAGCTAATAATTGTAACGGATAACATTTATAAAGTAACCTACCCAACCCCGAGCATAATCAAATAGGTGTTGACTTTACCTCCCTGGAATTATAGTGGAAGAGGCTGTGTTGGTGTCCTCCAATGACTTAAGAGTTTGAGAGCCAGCTATGCAGCAGAGAGGTGGTCTTACTTTGCAAGAAGAATGATTTTAATCCTGTTTACATGGACACATCTGAAATCAGCCTACCTGATGGAACTTAAATAAATGCACAAAATGATTTCCAAGATGCATATTTTCAGTTTTTCTGAACTCACTTCACTCACCCATAAGAGCAGCTTGTGCTGCTGGAACACAACTTACTCTGTTTACATGTCCTAATAAAAGGAAAGACTGCTTAGAAAACCAGATATTTTAATCGGCGTATGCTTACTTTCATTTGACCTGACTATTGCCTTACGCTTCCTATTGCCATAATCACTTTAATTCAAATTGAATTATTATTGTGCCTGTAAACATGCTCATTGCTACATTATTAATGTCTCAGAGCACCATGGAATTCTAATTAGTCATGACATTTTTTTAAACAATTGGCACATCAAATCACTTGCCCTGGTGGATGAATGACCTCTTCTGCTCCGTACTTGTAACTACCTTGGACAAACGTCTAATAATGCAGCCAGCAGCTTGCTACAAGACTGGTTGTGAGTGTTCACTCAGCCTTACCCATTCTGTGGTGATTCACCCACCAAGCCAAGGAAAGTGTTTTATTCCAGCCCTGCCTGCAGGGACATGGAGGAGGATCTATCATGGCTCCTGAGATCCTAAATTCACCACTAATGAGAGAAAGTACTTTTATAGAACTAATGACCAACAGAGGAACGAGGAGTGACTCACACTGTGCTGTATTGAGACAGACTTGTTACTGAGTTATTATTTGGTTGTGCGTTCATGATTGCATGGTTGGGTTTTGGTCAGGACTTAATAACCGTCCTTGGATTGGTTGTGATGTGATGACTGATGGCTGGTCATGTGGTCCTTTGTGTTTTGCGAGAGAGGCAATTATTTTCTCCATCCCACCTCCATCTGTCTGGTAGTTGTAAGAGGTGGTGACAGTGTGGTCTCTCACACTGTGTGTGTTCACCCATGTTTATCTGTGACTGTGTTTTTCCTGCACGCGCGTGTCTGTGCCTTTAACAGGCAAGTGTGTGTAAGTGTGTGTGTGTATTTACAATGTGTGTGTGTGTGTGTGTGTGTTGTGTGTGTGTGTGTTAAGTGTGTGTGTGTGTGACGTGTGTGTGTGCCAATGATATGTTTTAATATATTTTATACAATATATATTAAAATGTGTGTGTGTGTGTGTGTTGTGTGTGTGTGACGTCAGTTATGTGTGTGTGACGTGTTTGTGTGTGTGTGTGTGTGTGTGCCAATGTGGTGTACCCAGTGTGACGTGCCTTTATTTGACAGAAGTCCGTTATTATTGTTTATATATATGATACAAATCATGGAATGGGTAACATTTTAATATATATTTATTCAATATATAATTCCACAATTTGTATTTAAACTTTAACTAGGCAAGTCATTTAAGAACAAATTCATAGGTACAATGACGGCCTACCCAGCCAAACCGGATATATATATATACATACATACACACAAACAAACGTACTGCTTAAGGGGACATACACAAAATATGCATACTTGTGTCTGCAAGACCTATGTCTACGCGCACACGCACACGCACGCACGCACGCACCAGCCAATGCACGGCACACCAGACAATGACGCACCAGCACAATGACGGCACCCAGCCACACACTTACACAGCCACACACACACACAGCCAATGACACACCACAGACAACACACACACACACACACACACACACACACATACACACACATACACACCATGACGCACATATACGCAGACAATACGCACACAGAGCAGTGGTTCCCAGGAAACATTTTAATATATATTTATACAATATATATTAAAATCTGTTAACATTCATGATTTGTATTACAATTTCCCAGATGACTTCACACCAGTTAAGATAGCCCAATTATTTTAGAGGTTTGCTGTACAGACGTGCTTTGTTCTCGAGGTCTTAGTGGGTCCTGCAGTCATCTTTTAACTCTGTCCTTCTGCAGGTAGTTGATGGGCTCCAGACATATCATTGCCAGTTGTCTGCTTCCCCAGGACCTACCAACCCAAGGCAAGACCTGCAGACTAGGGGCCTGACACTGGGTCTGGGGTCTGGGAGGAGATGGGGAGAGCTGGAGGTATGGAGCTACTGCAGATGTAGAGGGGTGGAATTAGTGTGTTATTTATATATACATGTATGGTGTACAAACATAAATGTATATATAAATAAAATATATTTTATTTAACCTTTATTTAGCTAGGCAAGTAATTTAAAACAAATTTGTATTTACAATGACGGCCTATGGCCACAGCAAACCAGCAATATATATATACATACATACATACACACAAACAAACCAGCCAGGGGACATACACAAAATATGCATACTTGTGTCTGCAAACAAACCTACTTGCCACACGCACACACAAACAAACACAGCATCATGGCACACCAAACAAACCACAGCCTCATGGCCACAAACAAACCTGCAGCCTCATGGCCACCAAACAAACCTGCAGCATCATGGCCACAAACAAACCAGCAGCCTCATGGCCACCAAACAAACCAGCAGCCTCATGGCCATATACGCACACAAACGCACCACAGAGCAGTGGTTCCCAGGAAATGCTTTTCCTTTGTGACGAAACCAGTGAACCACAAAAACAAAACCAGCTACATCCAACATTCATCCCGGCCATGCCCCAAACAAACCAGCAGCATCATGGCTTTATTTTGCTGCAAACAAACCAGCAGCTGGGGGCCTCTTAGCCTCATGGCCACAAACAAACCTGATGTGATGTGTGCATAAATGGCCACCAAACAAACCAGGTGTTGAATGCATGTACCAAACAAACCAGCAGCCTCAGGCCAGAGCCAAACAAACCAGCTTGACCTCTTGGTTGGCCAGTCCAAACAAACCAGCAGTTTGGATGGTGACAAACAAAACATGCACAAAGGAAAACTACAAACATGCATTCCACCAAACAAACCAGCAAGCCTCATGGCCACCAAACAAACATGCAGCCTCATGGCCACTAAACAAACCAGCAGCCTCATGGCCACCAAACAAACCAGCAGCCTCATGGCCACCAAACAAACCAGCAGCCTCATGGCCACCAAACCAGCCAGCAGCCTCATGGCCACCAAACAAACCAGCAGCCTCATGGCCACCAAACAAACCAGCAGCCTCATGGCCACCAAACAAACCAGCAGCCTCATGGCCACCAAACAAACCAGCAGCCTCATGGCCACCAAACAAACCAGCAGCATCATGGCCACCAAACAAACCAGCAGCCTCATGGCCACCAAACAAACCAGCAGCATCATGGCCACCAAACAAACCAGCAGCCTCATGGCCACCAAACAAACCAGCAGCCTCATGGCCACCAAACAAACCTGCAGCCTCATGGCCACCAAACAAACCAGCAGCATCATGGCCACCAAACAAACCAGCAGCCTCATGGCCACCAAACAAACCAGCAGCCTCATGGCCACCAAACAAACCAGCAGCATCATGGCCACCAAACAAACCAGCAGCCTCATGGCCACCAAACAAACCAGCAGCCTCATGGCCACCAAACAAACCAGCAGCCTCATGGCCACCAAACAAACCAGCAGCCTCATGGCCACCAAACAAACCAGCAGCATCATGGCCACCAAACAAACCAGCAGCCTCATGGCCACCAAACAAACCAGCAGCATCATGGCCACCAAACAAACCAGCAGCCTCATGGCCACCAAACAAACCAGCAGCCTCATGGCCACCAAACAAACCAGCAGCCTCATGGCCACCAAACAAACCAGCAGCCTCATGGCCACCAAACCCAGCCAGCAGCCTCATGGCCACCAAACAAACCAGCAGCCTCATGGCCACCAAACAAACCAGCAGCATCATGGCCACCAAACAAACCAGCAGCCTCATGGCCACCAAACAAACCAGCAGCCTCATGGCCACCAAACAAACCTGCAGCCTCATGGCCACCAAACAAACCTGCAGCCTCATGGCCACCAAACAAACCTGCAGCCTCATGGCCACCAAACAAACCAGCAGCCTCATGGCCACCAAACAAACCAGCAGCCTCATGGCCAAAACAAACCAGCAGCCTCATGGCCACCAAACAAACCTGCATCCTCATGGCCACCAAACAAACCTGCAGCCTCATGGCCACCAAACAAACCTGCAGCCTCATGGCCACCAAACAAACCTGCAGCCTCATGGCCACTAAACAAACCTGCAGCCTCATGGCCACCAAACAAACCTGCAGCCTCATGGCCACTAAACAAACCAGCAGCCTCATGGCCACCAAACAAACCAGCATCCTCATGGCCACCAAACAAACCTGCAGCCTCATGGCCACCAAACAAACCAGCATCCTCATGGCCACCAAACAAACCTGCAGCCTCATGGCCACCAAACAAACCTGCAGCCTCATGGCCACCAAACAAACCTGCAGCCTCATGGCCACCAAACAAACCTGCAGCCTCATGGCCACCAAACAAACCTGCAGCCTCATGGCCACCAAACAAACCTGCAGCCTCATGGCCACCAAACAAACCAGCAGCCTCATGACCACCAAACAAACCTGCAGCCTCATGGCCACCAAACAAACCAGCAGCCTCATGGCCACCAAACAAACCTGCAGCCTCATGGCCACCAAACAAACCTGCAGCCTCATGGCCACCAAACAAACCTGCAGCCTCATGGCCACCAAACAAACCTGCAGCCTCATGGCCACCAAACAAACCTGCAGCCTGGGGATGCAGTGTGGAAGTGGTAGTCATGGATCTCCTAACATAAACCTTGGTTAGTATCATAACAATCAGGGACAACCAGGACTACGGATGAGTGTCCCTCCTCTCTTATAAGATCTTATTTCTCCAGGATCCCCAGGATAGGAGAGCCATTCATCCATGAAGCACCTGAGCCGCGGTGGGCGAATTAATCGTTGTCCTTCGACAGACTGATATATGACTCAGTGTCACATGACGTCATCTTAATTTGGACAGATCCACTGTGTGAGACAGACAGTATTGTGACATTCAGGATGTGAGTAACCTGTCAATCAACAACCTATCAATCAAGATGTTGTCAAACCTACTTTTATTAACAGATGAGGTGTCTTTAACAAATTATTATTTGCTACCCACACACACACACACATTCAGAACCAATTGTACTTGCATGCATGCACACGCAGGCCCGCACACACATATACACACATGAATACACACACACTGCCTCATGGAAGGTTATTTGTGACACCTTTCTCTGGCAGCCTGTCTCTATGCAGGCCACATTATGCCGGAAGATAAGGGGAGGCAAGGGACCAAAATCCAAGCTGACGCTGCTACTTCTGAAGTGTTAACTAATAATGAGAGGTCTTTTTTTGGGCAACCCCTGTCACACTAATCTTGGCACCACAAACCAAATGTCATGTGGCCAGCTAGACCACTGTCATACCCACCCAGTATCAACATCAACCACTGACACATTTCAAAATGTAACTGATAAACACATTGAATAATTGTTCTAAAACAATAGATTATTATTTCCTAGATAGTTTTCCTTGAAGGCTGAAGAACAAACCTGTTATTCTCGATGGACACATAGTTCAAGTGATTATCCTAATTACGGTTCAATTACAAAGCTGTCACTCAAATGTCTAAGGATGAAGGGGCAGAACATTCTAATAGAGAATATCGGCAGTTTTAATATTTTAATAATGTGTATATTCTAACCATAATTGGTTTATAAAAAGCCTTTAAATTACTATGTTCAACAAATTCATAGCTAATAGTGCTTAACTGACAGCTAATGTAATTTACATGACAGATGATGACTGATTGATTAAAATGACCAATTAATGATCAATTCATGAATTCATTTGGCTCTCCAAGAAAGGAGGAAAACACTCTGTAAAGCAGCGAATAAAATCAAAGTAATTATCTCATGAATTCATTGTTAAGGGCTCGTCTGGGCTCTCTGATTGAATCTCCACTCTGTGAAAAGTCCATCTTTTAAATTGGAAACTTGTGAGAAGTACCACTCCTCATAATGAAAACAATGAAATATGGCCTGAAGGACTACAGTAGTAGCATTACTTATAAGTGATGAAAAGGGAGGTCTTCAGTACCCTAGATCTACCATGGAAGAGTAAGGAAAACGAGCCTCACACGAGTGTAGCTGTAAGTCTGAATATATTGGATTCTGTATGTCTGCATGAGCCACTAGACACATATATACACTGCAGAGACAACAGGGCCTACCACAACCAGCTACATAAAGACTATGAGGAAAGCGTTCCTTTTTCAAAACAGCCACTTCCTCACCAGTTGCTTCCTTCATGTTTAATCAGTCAGCTCTTTGTCTTTGGGTATAGAGCTTAGAGGTTGGTGCAGTACTATGGAAGCCTGCAAGGTTAGAGAAAAACAATCCTCATCTACTCTTAGAAAAAAAGGTTCCAAAAGGGTTCTTCGGTTATCATCACAGGAGAACCCTTTTTGGTTCCAGGTAGAACCTTTCTGGGTTCCATGTAGAACCCTTTTTCACAGAGGGTTCTACCTGGAACCAATAAGGGTTCTTCAAAGGGTTGTGCAATGGGGACAGCCAAAGAACTCTTTTAGGTTCTACAGTCGTGGCCAAAAGTTTTGAGAATGACACAAATATTCATTCAAGTCTGCTGCATCAGTTTGTATGATGGCAATTTGCATATACTCCAGAATGTTATGAAGAGTGATCAGATGAATTGCAATTAATTGCAAAGTCCCTCTTTGCCATGCAAATGAACTGAATCCCCCAAAAACATTTCCGCTGCATTTCAGCACTGCCACAAAAGGACCAGCTGACATCAAGTCAGTGATTCTCTCGTTAACACAGGTGTGAGTGTTGACGAAGACAAGGCTGGAGATCACTCTGTCATGCTGATTGAGTTCGAACAACAAACTGGAAGCTTCAAAAGGAGGGTGGTGCTTGGAATCATTGTTCTTCCTCTGTCAACCATGGTTGCCTGCAAGGAAACATGTTCCATCATCATTGTTTTGCACAAAAAGGGCTTCACAGGCAAGGATATTGCTACCAGTAAGATTGCACCTAAATCAACCATTTATAAGATCATCAAGAATTTCAAGAAGAGCGGTTCAATTGTTGTGAAGAAGGCTTCAGGGCACCTAAGAAAGTTCAGCAAGCGCCAGGATCGTCTCCTAAAGTTGATTCAACTGCGGAATCAGAGCACCACCACTACAGAGCTTGCTCAGGAATGGCAGCAGGCAGGTGTGAGTGCATCAGTGAGGCGAAGACTTTTGCAGCAAAGAAGCCACTTCTCTCCAGGAAAAACATCAGGGACAGACTGATATTCTGCAAAAGGTACAGGGATTGGACTGCTGAAGACTGGTGTAAAGTAATTTTCTCTGATGAATCCCCTTTCCGATTGTTTGGGGCATCCGGAAAAAAGCTTGTCCGGAGAAGACAAGGTGAGCGCTACCATCAGTCCTGTGTCATGCCAACAGTAAAGCATCCTGAGACCATTCATGTGTGTGGTTGTTTCCCAGTCAAGGGAGTGGGCTCACTCACAGTTTTGCCGAAGAACACAGCCATGAATAAAGAATGGTACCAGCACATCCTCTGAGAGCAACTTCTCCCAACACTCCAGGAACAGTTTGGGGATGAACAATGCCTTTTCCAGCATGATGGAGCACCTTGCCATAAGGCAAAAGTGATAACTCAGTGGCTCGGGAAACAAAACATCGATATTTTTTTGGTCCATGGCAAGGAAACTCCACCGACCTAATCCCATTGAGAACTTGTAGTCAATCCTCAAGAGGTGGGTGGACAAACAAAACCCCACAATTTCTGACAAACTCCAAGCATTGATTATGCAAGAATGGGCTGCCATCAGTCAGGATGTGGCCCAGAAGTTAATTGACAGCATGCCAGGTCGGATTGCAGAGGTCTTGAAAAAGAAGGGTCAACACTGCAAATATTGACTCTTTGCATTGACTCTTTGCACTTCATGTAATTGTCAATTAAAGCCGTTGACACGTATGAACTGCTTGTAATTATACTTCACAATTCCACAGCAGCAAACTTTGTGGAAATGAATATTTGTGTCATTCTCAACTATTTGGCCACGACTGTAAATAGCACCTTTGTGTATTCTCTCTGGCAGTTCAATTTATCCAATGAGTTTTCACAGCTAATCTCCAACAACCGCTACCTCTACCCAGCCCAGCTTCATCTCCATCCATAGGCCCTGGCATTGGACATGTATTCCTAATATGGACACCCATATCAGTGGATGTTTAGGAGGGCTTTGTCAATCAGAAAGAATGCAACTCATTTTCTGTCTTTATTTCCCAGAAGAGTAGAGAGCCAGGACAGCACTGACCCTGCCCAAACCCTCTTCTTGTCCTCCTATCCTCGTCTCCTTTCCTAGTGGGTCCATTGTCGTCACTGGTCTGCTCCGTGCTCCAACCAATTGGCTGCTGTTTCTGTGAATAACAAGCACAGAGATGTATTCTTTTTGTATCTTTCGTTCTTGCGTTCCAACTTGCAGACTGTCTGAAATTGAATAGAACACCAAATAGGCGTCTTACTTTTCCATAACAAATCCACCAACAGTAGCAAAGGAGAATACTATTATTTCTGTCTCTGTATTCTTCAGTCAGCATTATGACTAGTAGGGAGGGCTACACTGAACATCCATAAGCCAACGAAGATAGAAGACGTGGGTTAAAATACTATTTGAAATCCTTTCAAATACTATGGCTGTGCTTGATTGAACTTGCATGGAGCAATAGAATAGTCTCAAAATTGCAAGTAGTATTTGAACCCAGGTCTGGAAGATCGTATCTGTTCTGAGTTTCTGCTGTGTGTTTATTGGTCACAGAGGGATTAGACTAGCCTTGTAATTACCAGACTGATTACCGCTGCGTAGGGAAAAGCCATGTAAGTTCGCGAGACCAGGCGGCTTGCGAGGCTGGGTTTAGACAACATGGCTGAGAGAACACAGTTGATCAGGGGGAACCAGGAAGGACAACGCTCAGAGGACAGATTGCAGGAAAATAATGTTGTGATGAAGAGAGGAAGGCTAGGGGAGAGCAGCTGATAGTGATGTGGCACATTTGGAAACAAAGACGATAAACTATTATTTTACAGCATCTGGTGGATGGAGAGGAAAGTGGGTGCTGTGGAAGTAATATTACACAGAGATAGATAGAGAGGGAGAATGACAGAGAGAAGGGAACAGACAGAGAGAGTAGGGCAAAGAAAAAGAAACACAGAAAGAGGGAGATAACCAATATAGAAAGAGAAAAATGGAAGACAGAGAAAACAATGGGAGAGAGAGGGAGAGAGATTGAGAGGGAAAGAGCAAAAGAAAGAGATATGATTAAAGATATGATTACTACGTGTAACAATGTAACACACAAACTGTCTCTATTGTCAAATTGACTGGGGCCAGCAAATCTCTTGTTGTCAAATTGACTGGGGCCAGCAAATCTCTTGTTGTCAAATTGACTGGGGCCAGCAAATCTCTTGTTGTCAAATTGACTGGAGCCAGCAAATCTCTTGTTGTCAAATTGACTGGGGCCAGCAAATCTCTTGTTGTCAAATTGACTGGGGCCAGCAAATCTCTTGTTTTCAAATTGACTGGGGCCAGCAAATCTCTTGTTGTCAAATTGACTGGGGCCAGCAAATCTCTTGTTGTCAAATTGACTGGTCCGTTGTTGATTGAACTCATAGCTTCTTTAAGTTTGGACAGGTCACCATACTCTCATCTATTTGAGTGACGCATGTTCAGAGAGTGGACATAGACAATGTTGCCACACTAAGTCAAGCGAGGTGTCATGCGTCATAGGAGTCATCAACCCCAGAGGTCTTTCCTCACCCTGTTAACGTTCACCACGTCCACAGGCTTTAGAATAGTGCTATTTCTCTGTCTTTTTATTGAGTTTTTAGCTCTACCCCTCCTTCCCTGCCTCTGTCCTCTATATATCTCTTCCTCTATTTTATGTATTTGCTCCCTCTCTCCTTAAATTCCTCCCTCTCCTCTCCTTGTCTCTAGGGAGCCATCCATTCAGATGCTGTTGAACACTTCTCCCTCTCCATGTCTCTCACTCTCTCTTTCTCCCTATCCATGTCTCTCACTCTCTCTTTCTCCCTCCATGTCTCTCATCTCTTTCTCCCTCTCCATGTCTCTCATGTCTCTCTCTTTTCTCCCTCTCCATGTCTCTCACTCTCTCTTCTCCCTCTCCATGTCTCTCACTCTCTCTCTCCCTCTCCATGTCTTTCACTCTCTCTCTCTCATCTCCATCTCTCTTTCATCTCCATCTCTCTTTCAATTTCATTTCATTGCCAAAGCAAGTGAAATTAACAAGAATTAAAACTGAGAAGAAACAAATTTAACAACATCAACAAAAAATGATTAACAGTAAACATTGCAGTCAAAAAGGTTTCAAAAAGATAAAGACATTTCAAGTGTTACATCATCAGTTATGTACAGTATTTTAGCAATGTGCAAATAGTTGTAGTACGAATAATAGTACAAATAGTACTACAAATACCACCAATACTTATAAACAGATAAATATTGGTGATATTTACAATGTTTTTGTACTCCACTTGTTGCCCTTTTCCCATGGCAACAAGCCACACATCTTGCCACTGTGATTGCACATGGTGGTATTTTGCCTAACAGATGTGGGAGTTTATCAATGCTGAATTTGTTTTCAAATTCCTTGTGGGTCTGTGAAATCTGTGGGAAGTATGTGTCTCTAATGTGGTCATACATTGGCAGGAGGTCAGGAAGTGCAGCTCAGTTTCCACCTCATGTTGTGGACAGTGGAGACATATCCTGTCTTCTCTTGAGAGCCAGGTCTGCTTATGGCGACGTTTCTCAATAGCAAGGTTATGCTCACTGAGTCTGTACATAGTCAATGATTTTCTTAATTTGTGGTCAGTCACAGTGGTCAGATATTCTGCCAATGTGTTGTCACTGCTCAGGGCCAAATAGCAATTTGTTTGGCTGATTCTTTCCAGTGTGCCATTCAGTCTTTTGGACTTCTCACAGTTTGGTTGGGTCTGTTTGTGTTTGTGAACAGAGCCCCAGAACCAGCTGGCTGACGGGACTCTTCTCTAGGTTCATCTCTCTGTAGGTGAGGGCTTTGTGGTGGAATGTGTGAACATTGCTTCCTTTTAGGAGGTTGTAGAGTTGAACAGGTTTTTTCTGGATGCTGATAACTAGCAGGTATAGTCATCATTCTGCTCTGCATACATTGTTTGGGGTTTTGCGTTGAACAACAAAGTATATTTTTGCAGAATTCTACATGCAGATTCTCAATTGGGTGTTTGTCCCATTTAGTTAATTCTTGTTTGGTGAGTGGACCCAGACAATCACAACCATAGAGGGCAATGGGTTTGATAACTGATTGAAGTATTTGGGATGTCAAGTTTTATGTTCCTTTTCATGGCATAGAAGACCCTTCTTGACTTGTCTTTTAGATGGTTCACAGCCTTGTGGAAGTTACCTGTGGTGTTGATTTTTAGGCCGAGGTAGGTATAATTCTTTGTGTGCTCTAGGGCAATAGTCTCACTCTCTCTATCTCTCACTGTGTCTCTCACAGAGAGTGTCAAGAGATTTATGTAAAGTATATCAAGAGATTTCCTTTGCCCACGAACACAACTCAGAGGAGTTACTTCAGCCTCAACTTACCCAGGAAAACTGTCTATTGCTCTAAATCAGGTCCCTGTTAGTGAAGAGAGAGAGAGAGAGAGAGAGAGAGAGAGAGAGAGAGAGAGAGAGAGAGAGAGAGAGAGAGAGAGAGAGAGAGAGAGAGAGAGAGAGAGAGAGAGAGAGAGAGAGAGAGAGAGAGAGAGAGGCCATGTTCACAATCTGTCCTGCCTACTACTTACAAAAACGACATACTGTATACTAATTGTACTACATACTATTTAGAAAGTACTGTTTAGTAAAAACAAATGAAGTAAGCAACACATATTACCACACTAGGCTCATACATATTGAGAATGCATCATCTAATGGGCAAGTACGCTACTTAATATAATGTTTACATACCCTACATTATTTATCTCATATGTATACGTATATACTGTACTCTATATCATCTACTGCATCTTTATGTAATACATGTATCACTAGCCACTTTAAACTATGCCACTTTGTTTACATACTCATCTCATATGTATATACTGTACTCGATACCATCTACTGTATCTTGCCTATGCCGCTCTGTACCATCACTCATTCATATATCTTTATGTACATATTCTTTATCCCTTTACACTTGTGTGTATAAGGTAGTAGTTTTGGAATTGTTAGCTAGATTACTCGTTGGTTATTACTGCATTGTCGGAACTAGAAGCACAAGCATTTCGCTACACTCGCATTAACATCTGCTAACCATGTGTATGTGACAAATAAAATGTCATTTGATTTGATTTGACGTTGATTCCCAGCATTAGTTCATTTTAGAACAGTGCATCCACTTATCTGATTATCAGCTTTAGTCAAACCTGTGTGTCTGGAAAGATCATTCTCTTCTTCAATAGTGTGCAGCAAATTCTACTAGATGAACAACCGAAATGAGTATGACATCCTGGCATTTAAAGCAAACTCAATTGTAGAAAATGTGCATACCGAAAATGCCTACTATTTAGAACACGGGTATTCGGGACACGGTCAGAGCGAGGGAGAGGGGGAGAGGGAGAAGGAGAGGGAGAGGGAGGGAGAGAGCGAGAACCAGAGAGAGAAAGGGAAAGAGAGAGACAGGAAGAGAGAAATGGACAGTGACTCTAACCTATAATAGTCCTTAGTAAGTGGTGACACGTAGCGATAGTGGTCCCTTGACTGGTGCTACACACTGCCACAGCCTGGAGGCTGCCCCGGGGCACTGGGTAATCTCATGGTGGTTAGCGGCCCGTCTCAGGGCTACGGGAGACTGGTGGGGGCAGTTGGAGATGGTGGATTGAGAAGTAAGGAAAAGGGGGATTTGAAGACCTGGAATGGAGAGAATAGGGCAGTGAGGAGGAGGAGAGGAGAGGGAAGGAAAGGACAGGGACAGGTAGGCATATGTCTACAAGAAGGTATAAGGTAGTGAGAAGGAGGGAAAGAGAGGACAGTTTACCTCCTGGGTAAAGCTGGGCAATGGAGGTGGACTCTTAGACATATCAGTTCATTCATCAGAGTGACAGATATAAAGTGACTAGTCGACCATCTTGAGTCAGATTGTCTCAGGAGACATCGTTCCCACTTCCCAGGAAATCACTGTCATATAACTTCACCCCCCCCTTTCCTCCCTCTCTCTCTCCCTCCCTCAGCCCCCTTTCATCCCCCTTTCCTCCCTCTCTCCCTCCCTCAGCCCTCTTTCATCCCCCTTTCCTCTCTCTCTCCCTCCCTCAGCCCTCTTTCATCCCCCTTTCCTCCCTCTCTCCCTCCCTCAGCCCTCTTCACCCCCCTTTCCTCCCCCTCTCTCGCCCTCCCTCAGCCCTCTTCATCCCCCTTTCCTCCCTCCCTCTCTCCCTCCCCCAGCCCTCTTCATCCCCCTTCCTCCTTCCCTCTCTCCCTCCCTCAGCCCTCTTCATCCCCCTTTCCTCCCGCTCTCTCGCCCCTACTGTATTATGTCCTTAAGCCCCACCCTGCAATGCAATGTCTGTCTGTCTGTCTGTCTGTAAGTAAAGGGGCTTTATTGGCATGGGAAATATATGTTTACCTTGCCAAAGCAAGTGAAATAGATAATAAACAAAAGTGAAATAAACAATAAAAAGTAACCTTAAACATTACACTCACAAAAGTTCCAAAATAATAAAGATAGGTTGAATTTACAATGGGGTTTGTTCTTCACTTGTTGCTCTTTACTTGTACTTGTACTTGTGTATTTCACCCAATAGATATGTGTACTGTGTACTTGTGTATTTCACCCAATAGATATGTGAGTTTATCTCTCTCTCTCTCTCTCTCTCTCTCTCTCTCTCTCTCTCTCTCTCTCTCTCTCTCTCTCTCTCTCTCTCTCTCTCTCTCTCTCTCGCTGTCTGCTTTGTGATATTTTTAAAGTTGAAAGTCAAACACTGCAACTGCCACAGGATTACAAAAGATACTTTACATGTCATCATATAATTGGCTGTGTATGACCCATTCCATTGCATTGACCCAGGCCAAAACGGGTCTTTTGTCCAATCACATCAGATCTTTTCACATCAGATCTTTCTCAGAGCTGATCTGATTGGTCAAAAGACCAATTAATGAAAAAAGTACCAGAATTGGGCTGCCTGTCTAAATACAGCCTTTACTGTCTCTCTCTTTTTCTCTCTGTTTCCTATATACGCTGAGTGCACAAAACATTCGGAACACATTCCTAATATTGAGTTACACCCCCTTTCACTCTCAGAACAGCCTCAATTCATCGGGGCATAGACTCTACAAGGTGTCGAAAGCGTTCCACAGGAATGCTGGCCCATGTTGACTCCAATGCTTCCCACAGTTCTGTCAATTTGTCTGAAAGTCCTTTGGGTGGTGGACCGTTCTTGATACACACGGGAAACTGTTGAGCGTCAAAAACTCAGCAGCGTTGCAGTTCTTAAGAAACCGGTGCACCTGGCATCTACCACCACACCCTGTTCAAAGACACTACAATGTTTTTTCTTGTAAATTCAACCTCTGAATGGCACACATACAGTACACAATCCATGTCTCACTTAAAAACCCTTCTTTAACCTGGCCAGTCATGGAAAGAGCTTTGTACACATAGTGTTTTGTACACTTAAGGTTTTGTACACTTAGTGTAGTCTTCCATATAATAAAAATAACCCAAGGGCATACTAAACAATAACACAAGGCAATGTTAAAACACAAAAACACATCCCAGTAGTATAGGCAGGAAGTTGAGGGATGAGTCAAATATATAAACCGGTTTCTCATGGTCCTGTTCTTGCCAAATCCAGACATATGAACATAATCAGTACAACTTTGGCCACATGGGATTGATAGATAGGCAATACTTAAACAGTGATGGAGGGTACAGGTCAATCCCAGTCCCCTGAGAGAAGAAGAACAGGGAGAAGGAATAAAGGAGGAGCGAGGAGTTGGAAAAAAAACATTCTATTATGTTTTGTTTTGGAGTTCCTTGAAATTGCTGTTGTTTTGTGTTAAAGTAAAATGTTAGAAAGGAAGGATAATCTCACATTTATGTGCTATGGTTTTGTGTTTTGCATTGTGTGTGTTTTGTGTTTCTGTTGTATATTTTCTGTTGTTGTTGGTGACTGTCATAAATTAAAATTATAGAAGTAAAATCTTTGAAAGGAAGGATAATCACATGTATGTGCTATGCCAATAAAAATGAGTGCCTGAGTGCCAGTCTTTTTGTGCTATCATGCCAACTCATTGTCACTTAATGGCTGCATTTACACAGGCAGCCTAATTCTGATCTCTTTTCCACTAATTGGTCTTTTGACCAGTTACATCAAATCTTTTCACTTCAGATATTTTTCAGAGCTGATCTTATTGCTCAAAAGACCAATTAGTGAAAATAAGATCAGCATTGGGAGGCCTATGTGAAAGCAGCCATTAAGTCAAATATTGACCAGTTTTTCATGGTACTCTTCCTGACATTTCCATTGTTGGTTCACCACAGAGGTTTGAAGTAAATCCAGACATATGAACATAATCAGTAAAACTTTGGCCGCAAGGGGCCACAAGCATAAATCAACTGATGGGGGCTGTAGGTCAGTGTTTCCCAATCCTGGTCCCGGCCATGAGGACCATAAAGGGTGAATATTTTTGTTTTTACCATAGCACTAACACATTGAAACAAGTAATCAACTCATCATAAAGCCTTTTAGTATTTCATAAAAGGTTGTGTTGGTGATAGGGCAAAAACTAAAACGTGCACCCTGGAAGGACTGGCATTGGTTCCCCCCCGTGGTTTGGTATATGGACCAGAGTTTGTCATTTGAGAAACAACTGGTGCATGTGCTTTATAAGGATTTCAACTTGTATGTGATTTGTCTAGGCCCTACTGCAACAGAGACAGTAGTGGTTATACCAAGATGGATCATCTGTGGTTGTGGTTATTTCCTCTGGAAGGACTGGCATACTGTATGTCTTCCAGGGGAAACTTGATAGGTTTCAGTGCATCTGGATCCCCGTGGTTTGGTATATGGGAGAGGATGCAGTGTTGAGAGGGGTTGGCTGGGCCGTAAGAGAACAACACGAGGGACAAGGGAAGGAAAGGAAGAAAGAGTGATGAGTTGGAACATAGTGATAATAATAATAATAATAATAATAATGCTGGATTTTTCTTCTTTTTCTAGTATGTTTTTGGAGTTCCTTGACATCGTTGCTTTTGTGTTGTGTTATACATTGTGTTGTGTTATACATTGTGTTGTGTTATACATTGTGTTGTGTTGTACATTGTGTTTGTGTTGTACATTGTGTTGTGTTATACATTGTGTTGTGTTGTACATTGTGTTGTGTTATACATTGTGTTGTGTTATACATTGTGTTGTGTTATACATTGTGTTGTGTTATACATTGTGTTGTGTTATTGTGTTGTACATTGTGTTGTGTTGTACATTGTGTTGTGTTATACATTGTGTTGTGTTATACATTGTGTTGTGTTATACATTGTGTTGTGTTATACATTGTGTTGTGTTATACATTGTGTTGTGTTGTACATTGTGTTGTGTTGTACATTGTGTTGTGTTATACATTGTGTTGTGTTATACATTGTGTTGTGTTGTACATTGTGTTGTGTTATACATTGTGTTGTGTTGTACATTGTGTTGTGTTGTACATTGTGTTGTGTTGTACATTGTGTTGTGTTATACATTGTGTTGTGTTATACATTGTGTTGTGTTGTACATTGTGTTGTGTTGTACATTGTGTTGTGTTATACATTGTGTTGTGTTATACATTGTGTTGTGTTATACATTGTGTTGTGTTATACATTGTGTTGTGTTGTACATTGTGTTGTGTTATACATTGTGTTGTGTTATACATTGTGTTGTGTTGTACATTGTGTTGTGTTGTACATTGTGTTGTGTTATACATTGTGTTGTGTTATACATTGTGTTGTGTTATACATTGTGTTGTGTTGTACATTGTGTTGTGTTGTACATTGTGTTGTGTTATACATTGTGTTGTGTTGTACATTGTGTTGTGTTGTACATTGTGTTGTGTTATACATTGTGTTGTGTTATACATTGTGTTGTGTTATACATTGTGTTGTGTTGTACATTGTGTTGTGTTATTGTGTTGTGTTACATTGTGTTGTGTTATACATTGTGTTGTGTTATACATTGTGTTGTGTTATACATTGTGTTGTGTTATACATTGTGTTGTACATTGTGTTGTGTTGTACATTGTGTTGTGTTATACATTGTGTTGTGTTATACATTGTGTTGTGTGTTGTGTTGTGTTATACATTGTGTTACATTGTGTTGTACATTGTGTTGTGTTGTACATTGTGTTGTGTTGTGTTGTGTTATACATTGTGTTGTGTTATACATTGTGTTGTGTTATACATTGTGTTGTGTTGTACATTGTGTTGTGTTATACATTGTGTTGTGTTGTACATTGTGTTGTGTTACATTGTGTTGTGTTACATTGTGTTGTGTTACATTGTGTTGTGTTATACATTGTGTTGTGTTATACATTGTGTTGTGTTATACATTGTGTTGTGTTGTACATTGTGTTGTGTTATACATTGTGTTGTGTTGTGTTGTGTTACATTGTGTTGTGTTATACATTGTGTTGTGTTTGTGTACATTGTGTTGTGTTATACATTGTGTTGTGTTATACATTGTGTTGTGTTGTACATTGTGTTGTGTTGTACATTGTGTTGTGTTATACATTGTGTTGTGTTGTACATTGTGTTGTGTTATACATTGTGTTGTGTTATACATTGTGTTGTGTTATACATTGTGTTGTGTTGTACATTGTGTTGTGTTATACATTGTGTTGTGTTGTACATTGTGTTGTGTTGTACATTGTGTTGTGTTGTACATTGTGTTGTGTTATACATTGTGTTGTGTTGTACATTGTGTTGTGTTATACATTGTGTTGTGTTATACATTGTGTTGTGTTATACATTGTGTTGTGTTATACATTGTGTTGTGTTGTACATTGTGTTGTGTTGTACATTGTGTTGTGTTGTACATTGTGTTGTGTTATACATTGTGTTGTGTTATACATTGTGTTGTGTTGTGTTTGTGTTGTGTTGTACATTGTGTTGTGTTATACATTGTGTTGTGTTATTGTGTTGTGTTGTACATTGTGTTGTGTTGTACATTGTGTTGTGTTGTATACATTGTGTTGTGTTATACATTGTGTTGTGTTGTACATTGTGTTGTGTTGTACATTGTGTTGTGTTGTACATTGTGTTGTGTTATACATTGTGTTGTGTTATACATTGTGTTGTGTTGTACATTGTGTTTGTGTTGTATGTTTGTGTTGTTGTTGGTAACATTGTCATACATTGTGTTTTAAATGATAAAATTGTGTTGTGTTGTACAAATTGTTTGTGTTGTAAGTGAAGGTTGTGTTATACATTGTGTTGTGTTATACTTGTGTTGTGTTGTACATTGTGTTGTGTTGTACATTGTGTTGTTTATACATTGTGTTGTGTTGTACATTCATTGTGTTGTGTTAAAAAAGTTTGTGTTGTGTTGTGTTTGTACAATGTGTTGTGTTGTAGCATTGAGTGTTGTGTTGTACAATACATTGTGTTGTGTTCATTGTGTTGTGTTATACATTGTCATGACAACTCCTTGTGTTGTTTATCATTGTGTTGTGTTGTACATTGTGTATCATGACAAACATGTTTGTCTTGACAATGAGCAATGGGGTTGGGACCAGACTAATGCCCACATGCCACCCTGACAATGATCTCTACTTAGGCCACAAGGGAGTGATAGAGGGCCATAATCAATCATCTAATGGAGGGTATGAGTCAGTGTTTCCCAATCCTGGTCGTGTGACCCTATGGGGTGGATATGTCTGCTTTTGACTAGAACTAACACATTTTATTAACTTGGTTCAACTCATCATCAAGCCTGATTATTTCAATCAGGTGTGTTGGTGATAGGGGAAAAAAGTATCATTTTGGGTTCCCAGGAAAATAAATTGTAATTTGGGAAACAATTATGTATTTTTTTAAACTAGGCAAATCAGTTAAGAACAAATACTTATTTACAATGACAGCCTAGGAACAGTGGGTTAACTGCCTTGTTCAGGGGCAGAACAACAGATTTTCCCCTTGTCAGGATTCAATGTAGCAACCTTCCGCTTACTAGTCCAACGCTCTAAACACTACCTGCCACCCCATGTATGTGCTTAAAGGATATTCAGACATGTTTGGCTTGACAAGCACACACACATAACTTGGACCAGGCTAATAGAAATGACTGGAATACATGTCCATGCAATATTGTATGTCTTAAACAAGATGAAAGACCCCATGCTGGTAGAGGAATCCATTTTCTATGATCTTAGTTCATTAGTGTCTGACACCCAAACCATACAACCATTCATCTGTCAACATAAAACAACATGAAAGCATTCCAAGCCAGAAAGCCGTGGGTTTATCCTATGGGGACAGAGTCTCAAATAATGAACTCTGTATTAGGAATATAGCCAATATAATGATATAAACATCTTCCCTCTCAAATTAATGTCTTGAACCATACATCAATCCAAGTGTAGAATCTATTTTTTTATAGAATCCTGGATAGTCCTAGCTAGCCTAAAAAACATATACATTTTAACAAAAGATTAAAAAATTTAAAAAATTAAATGGTAAGACTGATATTTGGAAAGGTGTAAATAAAGTTAATGATGCTAAAAACAGCTGCTGTGCAAAGATTTCATCGGTCAGCTTGGTCTCATATAATAGACGTAACATAGTAAACGAAGATCAGAGTAACTCAATTTGTATGATATGTTACATTTGGTATAGTGACGTATATAACACGAATGTCTAGCACCCCAAAGGTTGCGTGTTCGAATGTCATCATGGATTTTGGCACTTTAGGTAATTAGCAACTTACTAATGAACTACTTGCTACTTTACAACTACTTAGCATGTTAGCTAACCCTTCTTCTAACCATAACACTTTAACCTAATGCCTAACCTTAACCACCTAGCTAACGTTAGCAACAACAAATTGGAATTCGTAAAAATATCATACGCATTGTGTTTCACAACATATTGTACGAATTGCAATTCTTAACATATCATATGAAATTGATGATAGATATCCACACATGTATAAATACCATACCAAATGTTACATATCATTCTAATTTGAACATCCACGATTGTCCTTTACTATGTAATGCCTAACCCTGAGTCCAGGTTGCATCAGTCCTATTGCCTTAGCTTGTGCAACAAGTGAGTACTGTATGTATGGCTTTATGGTGGATCAGTAGCTATTGGTGAGAGACCTGCTCAGAAGCATAGTGACGTTGTCGCGCTATTGTGATATATAAATACCAGCGCAGCAGCCAGCCTCCCTCTCCAAAAGGACTAGCCGAAAAGCTCCAGATGAATTAACTGCATTCCCACCTTCAAATGAATTCTGCACCGTGCAGAGCTGGAGCTTGCTGTTTTACTTTGCTAACAGTAAACTACACATTCATCACAATCAAACAAGATACTTTGATTTGATAAGAAAATGTATCTTAGTTTACATAACAATAATGATTAGATTGTGGGCGTTTTGAGATCAGCAAAGATGCAAAAACGGATTATTGAGTGTGTGCTGCTCCCGCCTGGAATTGACACGAGGACTTGTTGACTTGATCGTTGTGTAACATAGTCAACTTCTTCAAAACATTTCGTTGCTTTGATACAAGTCTTTAACAGCACCACGTCGATAAAGGCGCGCGTCTGAAGTGGAAAAGACATGGAAATGCGCACTGCGCGAACGGCGAAACTCGGACGTGCCATGGACAGTGTATGAAACGCTCAGGTAAGTCTTTCAATAGAAATTAATAAAGCGAGCAAATATGTTCGTTTTTTCATGGGAATTATTAAAACAAGATTAAAGTTACATTGTTTAATATGTCCCTAAGCAATGTAATATTAGGTTTGAAGGATTGGTGTGCTTGGCGAAAACAAGACTACTCTAACACTTAGAGGAGCTACTGTACACCTGGATGGCGCGTTCCCAAACTGTGAACAGGACGTTAGTGCAGTAATTTTACACGCTACACCAGAGAGGGAAACAGATGCGTGGGTGGAAGCAGAATCAGTAGTACTAGATCTGTTCTGCAAGGAATATCTTGATTTGGGGTCCAATGTGTGTATATGACGACAACCATATTTCTCATTACATCAAAAATAAAGCTGAGTAAAAATTCTACAACCATCTGGCAGTCAATTCATTAACCTCATTCATTAATCAACAATTGAACAGTTGCTGGCTAGCTGCAGTGGTGGCCTGCCCATTTGGGCGTTAGGGGCAGAACCCCACATGTGATTGGTCAAATTGTAAAAATAAATAATATATAATAATATATTTATATATATATACAAATATATATTATATAATCATGATTATGTTTTAAATGTTTCATAAAAGTGTGGCAAATGTGTACATTTCCCTGTTTAAAAATATATTGTTCAAAACAAGTGGTGCAGTCACTTACTACTCTGCCCCTCATTGACTCAGCAGCAGCAGCAGCCCGTGGGCACATAGGCCGTGTGAACATTGCTTGGATTGTTTTGCCACCTATTTGATATGAGGAAGAACTGCCCCAATGAAATCACAGAATATTATAGCATACATTTTTACATCAATAAATAAATGGACCACCCTGGAGCACTCAAATGTTCACTCAGAACTTCTGGGTCTGATCTAGTCTTCCTCCCAATGAGTCTCTCCAACCCCCACAGCTTACTTCTGCTTGAGACTAGATCTGCTCTATCAGGTACAGATGATGCTTAAGCAAAAGCTAATTGTATTTAACTTGTAAATAATCACAACAGTCATGGAAGCCTGGGACCTGATCAACCGTACATCTACATCCAACAAGAGTGGAAGGACAGAGGGATACACTAGCTGAACCTTCTCATCGCAGATCTGGTTGGGCAAAAACATGACTGTGGCTGGTCAATTGTATTGTTTTCCCCATGGTGTTTATCAGGCGACATGTTGTATTGACTTACACAGCGTAAATCTGTGTTTATCACAAAGCATGATCAAATTAATTAACTAGTTATAGTAACTTTGACAAACATTGTGAAATAGTTTGGTAGTGTCATGACATAAGGCGAAAGATGGTTGGAGTCTTACAATGTTTATTAATCCAAAAGGTGTAGGCAAGACAGTAAGCAAGACAATGGTCATGGACAGGCAAAAGGTCAAAACCAGATCAGAGTCCAGGAGGTACAGAGTGGCAGACAGGCTTGTGGTCAAAACCAGGAGGACTAGAAAAAGGAAAAATGCAAAAGCAGGAGAACAGGAAAACCACTGGTTGACTTGGAAACATGCCAGACGAACTGGCACAGAGACACAGGAAACACAGGGATAAATACAGTGGGGAAAATCAGGTTGGAGACAATCACAAGGACAGGTGAAACAGATCACATGACAGGTAGATTTTTGGGTCAAACCCTTTATCTACCTTTGAATCCAAGCTAGCTAAGCTAGTGGTAGGCTAGGTAGCTCCCATGCCAATTTCAAGTCTTTCTAAACAATATCTGACTAACTTGGAAATAGGAAGTTATTTCAGAATGAAAGTTAACTTGCTAGCACATCAGGTGACAATGTTAGCCACTCCAGTTAGATAATGTGTTTTGAGTCTGCATGCTTGTTGCATTCTCCTGGGGCACTTGTTCATTTGTGAGCTGGCTGCTCATTCTAAATAGAACACCACCCCTGGGTTTCAACCAATCACAGCCGCCACTGGCTAGCTGTCTGTACTTTGTAGGCCAGAACAAATGCACATCAATTGATTCTGTTGACAAAACATACCTGGTTCTCCGAGGACGGTTGCTACAGCATTCCATGCTTTTTCTTTGGACAAAGCATCCTTGTATTTGGGGTTGCTGGGGTCGTACAGCAAAGGGTGCTTCTCAACTTAAATGACCAAACTGGTGGCATCCATTTGGCCAACTTTGTCCTGTCACATCAGAATAATTTCTAAGGAGGGTTGGGGGAGGGTCTACTCTACACATCCTCTGCCTCAAAAGATAATACAAGGTAGACCATCAGCTCTGCAACTGCCTTTTTTTATAGTTCATCAGCTGGTTTAAATGTTTAAATGTTTCTAATAAACCTATTGCTACTATACATATAACCTACCTCCAGTTATGAACTAGGAAGACATCAATCAAATGTATTTATAAAGCCCTTCTTACATCAGCTGATGTCACAAAGTGCTGTGTAGGTGTAGAAGGTGTAGAAGCACCTAAAACGACAGTTTTATTTTTATGTGATTTTCATACAGGTAGCCTTCTACTATTGTCACATCCGTCATATAGAGGAGACCAAGGCGCAGCGTGATGAGAATACATTCTTCTTTAAATGAACGAAGAACACTTAACAAACTATACAAAACGAACATGACGCTATGAACAACAAGTGTCAACACAGGCAACTATACATAGACATAACGACACAGGCAACGATCCAAGGAATATGGCTACCTAAATATGGTCCCCAATCAGAGACAACGATAAACAGGCAACCATAGACATATATACACCTAGACTAGAAAACCCCATAAACATACAAAAACCCAGAGACAATACAAAAAAATACACAAACCACCCTTGACACACCCTGACCTAACCAAATAATATAGAAAACAAAGATAACTAAGGTCAGTGCATGACAACTATTGTGTTGATGTAACCGACTACTATTATTCAAATTTCTATTACATTTTCACTATGAAGCTGAGTGAATATGTTTTTTAAGTGTCAAAAAAATATTTAGGCACTTTGTATGGTGTTTACGCATGTGGATCTGAGAAAAATAGACTCCAAACCTAATTTTAGGTTGCTGCTACAGCAGCTGCACAACACCTAGGCTTTATGCACGTGCTGATATAGTAAGTAACATTGACTACAGAATGACTCTTATCAACTCCGTATCAAGCAAGTCTCACAGAAATCCACACGTGGCATAGCTAGGCTGTTACATACTCTTATTATTATTAGTGTGCTTGCTGAAGGCAAGACCACTCTAGATCTCTTACGTAATAATATGAATCATGTTTTGGGTGGCATGAATTAATGTGGGCTTGAATGAGAACAATTGTAATACATTGGTAGGTATTCAACATTGTCCTGCTCCTAAGCTAATTAAGCTACAAGAACAACTTTAAAATGTTCAGGCTATCCTAACTACAAAATTCTATAAAACCTTTCTAAACTACATAAATAAATGTATTTGCATAAATTTGCATAACACTTAATGGATTCAATGCCAGCCATAAGAACAAAGTGGTGGACATTTTAAAAGCTACCGCTCTTTAACCATTTCAGCTACAAACATTAAAACAACTTTTAAAATGTCAAAACTTTATAAATTATAACTATTGACATTTGCATAAATTACCCATCTAAAATAGCAGTAACTCTTGAACCACTCAAGCTAGAAACACCAAACCAACTTTGACATATTTAAGCTATCAATCAATCAATCAATCAATCAATCAATCAATCAATCAATCAATCAATCAATCAATATTTCAATCAATCAATCAATCTTTCAATCAATCAATCAATCAATCAATCTTTCAATCAATCAATCAATCAATCTTTCAATCAATCAATCAATCTTTCAATCAATCAATCAATCAATCAATCAATCAATCTTTCAATCTAGCTACTATTTCAACTGTAACCGGTCACTACGATTACTACTGCAGTCACTAGCACTACCATAAATACTTCAAGACAAGCTAGCAAGCACACACATATTCTTTAGGAAATGTACTTTTCTAGTATGTATGTATTATTCTTTTCACATGGCTGAACCAACTTTATATATATTATACAATTGTAAAATGTGAACAATTCAATGCATGAACATTTTTTTGCCTGCAGGCTTTTGCATTGATATGCAGCATTGCCTGTGTCTGGCTTGACATTAGGTATTTGCCCAGCGTCACTTATCATAGCATTTTACTGTGACTGAAGTCACCCGGAGATGAGCTGGTTTATTGCCAGGACATCCATGTCCTTAAAGATAAGAATGTTCCAATGTGGTTAGCTAAAAATGTCATAAGATAGTTCACAAGGCCATCATCCAGAGTTTCAAATCAACAGATATGCCACTTTTCCAGTTCCTTCTTGTTGCAGGGCGCGTTGACAGGAATTAGAATTTGACTATAGAAAACCATGCCTTTGTTATGTGTGACATGACAATTGGAGAGAAAGAATATTACACAGGTAGCCAAATTCGGATCTTTTGCCCAAGTATTGTTCAAAAAGCTGATCTGATTGGTCAAAAGACCAATAAGCAGCTAAATATCTCAATTGGGCTGCCTGTGTAAATGCAGCCAAAGAAGAGGTGTGGAAAATTGAATGTCACCATGCAGGTTTGCAGACAGTTACCACGTTTCCATCCAACCATTTTTCTGTGTAAAAGGTAAGTGCATAGGTATGTAGGAGGGCATTTTCATCACCATGTGGATTTCCACAAGTAATCACATAACCTCTCACATGTGAAATCATGTGGTTTTGGAACACTTCACAAGTGATGATATTTCACATTAACCTTCACAATATAATATATATATATATATATATAATCATATATATTAAGAACATTATATATATCATTTAACCAGATTTAACCAGGCAGTCAGTTAAGAACAAATTAACTCTAAAATAGCAGTAACCAGTGGAACAGCTCAAAGGAAAACCAAAAACTTTTACATATTTAGGGATCACCACTCAATCAATCAAGAACAAATTCTTATTTTCAATAACAGCCTAGGAACAGTGGGTTAACTGCCTGATCAGGGGCAGAATAACAGATTTGTACCTTGTCAGCTCGGGGGTTTGAACTTACAACCTTTTGGTTACTAGTCCAATGCTCTAACCACTAGGCTACCCTGCCGCCCACATGTGAATTAAAATGTTCACATAATGCACTGCAAGCAAAAATGTGTTGTTAGGATGTCCCTGGAACATCCTGAAATAGCCACAGTGTTTTCAACTTACAAACGTGATGTACATGATTACATTGTGTATGTATATTTATACAGTCATTATTAGTCAACATGTTCTCACCTGGGATTTGAACTCAGAACTTCTTAGTTCCCGGTATTCTGATTCTCTGCTATACCACCATGGCTGTATGAATAACTGAGTTCACCTGTACACTGAGTTCACCTGTACACTGAGTTCACCTGTACACTGAGTTCACCTGTACACTGAGTTCACCTGTACACTGAGTTCACCTGTACACTGAGTTCACCTGTACACTGAGTTCACCTGTACACTGAGTTCACCTGTACACTGAGTTCACCTGTACACAAAGTTTCACTTACAAACTGGTTCATCCATGTACACTTTGTCCTTCACAAATTTCTAGGATTGTAAAGAAAACTATTTGATTTATCATAGTGATTCAAGTAACATTTAAACATAATAACATCAGACTGCAACTTACAAAAAAAATGTTTAAATGTTTCTAATAAACCTAATTGCTGACAATAACAAAAGTTATCAACTGATGAAGACATCAATCAAATGAACATAACCCTTCTTACATCAGCAGATGTCACAAAGTTTCAATGCAGAGAGGTGTAGGTACGTGAAAATTAAATACCCAGGTAGCATTCACTATTGACATGAGTGAAAACTGAGAATACATTTGTCAAATGATACAAGATTTGTACACTTTTAAACTGGAATTGCTTAAAACCTTTTCATTACATGTCAACAAAAAACATAAGAGAATAACTGTCAATTTCTTGAAAATTAAATGAGCATAACTTGGAATTGCATTTTCACATGTCAAAAACTGTCACTTGAAAATCTAACTTGCACTTTAAAAAAAGTTTAAAAAGTTGTCACATAGTTCAAGATATGAAAAATCCCCATGTTGTCACATTTATTTCCATGAGATTTTTTTATATGTGTAGTTTCATGGTATTTATTTCCATGAATCATTTTTTATATGTGTAGTTTCATGTTGTCACATTTATTTCCATGAGATCATGTTTTTATATGTGTAGTTTCATGTTGTCACATTTATTTCCATGAGATCATGTTTTTATATGTGTAGTTTCATGTTGTCACATTTATTTCCATGAGATCATGTTTTTATATGTGTAGTTTCATGTTGTCACATTTATTTCCATGAGATCATGTTTTTATATGTGTAGTTTCATGTTGTCACATGTTTCTTTTACATGTTGTCACATGTTATCACATTAACTTCACATAAGATCACATGAAATGGATATGGTTTTTCCTGTAAGGGTACTGCAGTCACTATCACTACTATAACGTATTTCAAAACTATAAATACTTTAAGACAAGCTATCAAGCACACAAATGTTCTTTAGGAAATGTACTTTTGTAGTTGATCTATTTCTTCCACTCACTCTAGCACTTAAAGCACGTACACATTCAACACTAAACAACCCCAACTTTGATTGCTTGAGATTTTTTCCCTTCTATTTATACCTTTTCTACTCCAACATTTCTTAAGTGCATTTCACCAAATGCATTTCAATGGCAATACAAGTGCATGTAACACTTTATTTTAAGGGTCCATAATGAACCATTTATAAGGCATTTAAAGGGCATTTGCTTACCATTTATTAATCATTACTCCCACATTATTAATTATTATTAATTATTCACACTTATATATATTTCCTTTAACATCCTGTGTTGTGTGCTTGTTATTTTACCAGGGACTACAGAATGTCTACCAATGGCATGCCCATCTTTTTTACACTGGTCACTCCAAACATTTATGGAAGATTTATATACATAGCACTCCCTTAATGTTTACATACCCTACATTATTCATCTCATATGTATATGTATATGTATGTATATGTATATACTGTACTCTATATCATCTACTGCATCTTTATGTAATACATGTATCACTAGCCACTTTGTTTACATACTCATCTCATATGTATATACTGCACTCAATACCATCTACTGTATCTTGCCTATTCCGCTCTGTACCATCACTCACTCATATATCTTTATGTACATATTCTTATCCCCTTACACTTGTGTCTATAAGGTAGTAGTTTTGGAATTGTTAGCTAGATTACTTGTTGGTTATCACTGCATTGTTGGAACTAGAAGCACAAGCATTTCGCTACACTCGCATTAACATCTGCTAACCATGTGTATGTGACAAATAAAATTTGATTTGATTTGAGATGAAAGAATGCAAAAATACTTCACTTGATTAGTAAATGGTTTATTCATGTGGGAGTAATGCTTAATAAATGGTGAACAAACAATTTATAAATGGCTAATAAATGGTTTATTGCAGACCCTTAAAATACCACTTGAATGGTCAAACCTTAACGCTACTCTTCTTGAACCGTTTAAGCTATCAAAACCATACTAATGTTGAAATATGCAGACTGAAACAATTTAATAATTGCCCACAGCTTTTTGATACTATTTATACTTTTCGAACCAGAAACATTAAAAATGTGCATTAAAATGGTAACATTAAGAAGCCAGCATACATCCAAATGAGGAAAAAATATATTACCCTTCAGAAATACTTGTAATAGGCCTTTGATTATTGATTTAATGTTTTTTTTTTAAGTAAGGGCAGATTGCATCATCTGTGGATCTATTGAGGGGGTATGCAAATTGGAGTGGGTCTAGCGTTTCCGGATGAAGGAGTTGATATGAGCCATCACTGGCCTTTCAAAGCGGTAGTCATTTAGGCAGGTTACCTATGCTTTCTTGGGCACAGGGACTTTGGAGGTTTTGTCTGAAATGGCAAAATGTATCAACTTGACCAGTCCATATTTTGTATTTTGCCCCCAAAAACATATATTTTTTAAAAGATCAAATGTTTTGTGGATTTTCTATGTAACTTTCTTTCAGTAATATTTTGTTGTCCTTTATGGCTTAACTTGGAGACATAACCAGGGTTTAAATTGGACCCAATCCGCCAGGTAACACTTCAAATGAATGGCTCAGAAATAAGAAATAATCATTTTTAACACACTTTAATTATTATACTCAGATAGGCTAAGTTGCCTTTTGACAGAATGGCATTACAGAATTTGCACTTCCATATGTGGAAACATTGCTACTGCAGCATGCTAACAACACCTCTTCACATGTGAGGTGAATAACACTATTCCACCATCACACGTGAAAGGGAGATTTTCACCTGTGGAGTTTTCAGTACATGTGAAAATGCAAATGTGATTTTTACACGGTTGTTTTATACGTGTCTTGGTGTGGGCTCTGGAGTGGAACAGCGGTCTAATGCACTGCATCACAGTGCTATAGGTGTCATTACAGACCCTGGTTCAATTCCAGGCTGTATCACATCTGGCTGTGATTGGATGTCCGATAGGACGGCACACAATTTGATTTTCAAATGTTGAACTGCATATCTAAAATTCACATGAAGTGAAACAGCTAATTTCACATGTGCAACTGCAACTCACATGGAAAGTTGGTGTTAACAAGTGAACTCCACATTTTATACATGTGAAAATATTTTCACGTGAAATTTAAGCTCAACATGTGAAACTGCAAATTTTACATCCTTTTTTGTAAAGGGAGTATGCAACAGAAAAATCAAAGAATCCCACTGTTGAATAGTTGAACTATTCAATTGTTCAGCCTATAATGTATTCCTCTCGTGCATATTCAAATTGCGAGTGCTGCACAGGGAGAGAAATATGTATGCCCTGTCACTCACTGTACAACATTCTTAATGCAGTCGCAGGAAAACACATTTTTGAAAGCAGTCACTGTTAAAAGAGGAGGATCACTTGTCTTTCTACTGTTACTACAGTGGTAGGATCTTCATTTCACCTGTATTGTCGCAGCAAAATAATCCTGCAGCAACAGGATTTTAACATTTAGTCCATTGGCTGCGTGGGGTGGCATTCAAGTCATTAATGTGTTGCCAACTAGCAACAAGATAGCCTAATGTTTATACTTTAGAGGTTGTGATCTAGGTAATGATTAGCCTACTGTTTATACTTTAGAGTTTAAATCTAGCTAATGATTAGCCTAAACATACTTTAGAGGTTTGATTGCTAATGATTTTTTCCTAATGTTTATACTTTAGAGGTTGTGATCTAGCTAATGATTAGCCTAATGTTTATACTTTAGAGGTTTGTGATCTTGCTAATAATTAGCCTAATGTTTATACTTTAGAGGTTTGTGATCTAGCTAATGATTAGCCTAATGTTTATACTTTAGAGTTTGCGATCTAGCTAATGATTAGCCTAATGTTTATACTTTAGAGGTTTGTGATCTATCTAATGATTAGCCTAATGTTTATACTTTAGAGGTTTGTGATTTAGCTAATGATTAGCCTAATGTTTATACTTTAGAGGTTCTGATCTAGCTAATGATTAGCCTAATGTTTATACTTTAGAGGTTGTGATCTAGGTAATGATTAGCCTAATGTTTATACTTTAGAGGTTGTGATCTAGCTAATGATTAGCCTAATGTTTATACTTTAGAGGTTGTGATCTAGCTAATGATTAGCCTAATGTTTATACTTTAGAGGTTGTGATCTAGGTAATGTTTAGCCTAATGTTTATACTTTAGAGGTTGTGATCTTGGTAACTAGATTAGCCTAATGTTTATACTTTAGAGATTGTGATCTAGCTAACCATTAGCCTAATGTTTATACTTTGATTGTGATCTAGCTAATGATTAGCCTAATGTTTATACTTTAGAGGTTGTGATTATTAATGATTAGCCTAATGTTTATACTAAAGGTTGTGATCTAGCAATGATTAGCCTAATGTTTATACTTTAGAGGTTGTGATCTATGATTAGCCTAATGTTTATACTTTAGAGGTTGTGATCAAAACCAATGATTAGCTAATGTTTATATAGAAACTATTTAATGATTAGCCTAATGTTTTTGATACTTTAGAGGTTGTGATCTAGGTAATGATTAGCCTAATGTTTATACTTTAGAGGTTGTGATCTAGGTAAATGATTAAAAAATGTTTATACTTTAGAGGTTGTGATCTAGGATTAGCCTAATGATTATTGATTTAAATTTGTTTTTATAGTTTAGGGGTTGTCATCTGTGGATCTAGCCTGATGTTTATACTTTAGAGGTTGTGATCTAGCTAATGATTAGCCTAATGTTTATACTTTAGAGTTGTGATCTAGCTAATGATTAGCCTAATGTTTATACTTTAGAGGTTATCTTGCTAATAATTAGCCTAATGTTTATACTTTAGAGGTTTTGATCTAGCTAATGATTAGCCTAATGTTTATACTTTAGAGGTTGTGATCTAGGTAATGATTAGCCTAATGTTTATACTTTAGAGGTTGTGATCTAGCTAATGATTAGCCTAATGTTTATACTTTAGAGGTTGTGATCTAGGTAATGATTAGCCTAATGTTTATACTTTAGAGGTTGTGATCTAGGTAATGATTAGCCCAATGTTTATACTTTAAATGAGGTTGTGATCTAGGTAATGTTCATTTTTATACTTTAATTGTTATCTTGGTAGATTAGCCTAATGTTTATACTTTTTGACAGAATGATTAGCCTAATGTTTATACTTTAGAGGTTGTGATCTAGCTAATGATGCTAGCCTAATGTTTATACTTTAGAGGTTGAATGACACTATCTAATGATTAGCCTAATGTTTATACTTTAGAGGTTGTGATCTATCTAAAATTAGCCTAATGTTTATACTTTAGAGGTTGTTTTATAATGATTAGTCTAATGTTTATACTCTAGAGGTTGTGATCTATCTAATGATTAGCCTAATGTTTATACTTTAGAGGTTGTGATCGGTAATGATTAGCCTAATGTTTATACTTTAGAGGTTGTGATCTAGGTAATGATTAGCCTAATGTTTATACTTTAGAGGTTTTCTAAATGATTAGCCTAATGTTTATACTTTAGAGGTTGTGATCTAGGTAATGATTAGCCTAATGTTTATACTTTAGAGGTTGTGATCTAGCTAATGATTAGCCTAATGTTTATACTTTAGAGGTTGTGATCTAGGTAAATTAGCCTAATGTTTATACTTTAGAGGTTGTGATCTTAATGATTAGCCTAATGTTTATACTTTAGAGGTTGTGATCTAGGTAAAATTAGCCTAATGTTTATACTTTAGAGGTTGTGATCTAGGTAATTGATTAGCCTAATGTTTATACTTTAGAGGTTGTGATCTAGGTAATGATTAGCCTAATGTTTATACTTTAGAGGTTGTGATCTAGGTAATGATTAGCCTAATGTTTATACTTTAGAGGTTGTGATCTAGGTAATGATTAGCCTATGTTTATACTTTAGAGGTTGTGATCTAGCTAATGATTAGCCTAATGTTTATACTTTAGAGGTTGTGATCTAGCTAATGATTAGCCTAATGTTTATACTTTAGAGGTTGTGATCTGCTGGATTAGCCAAATGTTTATACTTTAGAGGTTGTGATCTAGGTAATGATTAGCCTAATGTTTATACTTTAGAGGTTGTGATCTAGCTAATGATTAGCCTAATGTTTATACTTTAGAGGTTGTGATCTAGCTAATGATTAGCCTAATGTTTATACTTTAGAGGTTTGTGATTTAGCTAATGATTAGCCTAATGTTTATACTTTAGAGGTTCTGATCTAGCTAATGATTAGCCTAATGTTTATACTTTAGAGGTTGTGATCTAGCTAATGATTAGCCTAATGTTTATACTTTAGAGGTTGTGATCTAGGTAATGATTAGCCTAATGTTTATACTTTAGAGGTTGTGATCTAGCTAATGATTAGCCTAATGTTTATACTTTAGAGGTTGTGATCTAGGTAATGATTAGCCTAATGTTTATACTTTAGAGGTTGTGATCTAGCTAATGATTAGCCTAATGTTTATACTTTAGAGGTTGTGATCTAGGTAATGATTAGCCTAATGTTTATACTTTAGAGGTTGTGATCTAGGTAATGATTAGCCTAATGTTTATACTTTAGAGGTTGTGATCTAGGTAATGATTAGCCTAATGTTTATACTTTAGAGGTTGTGATCTAGCTAATGATTAGCCTAATGTTTATACTTTAGAGGTTGTGATCTAGCTAATGATTAGCCTAATGTTTATACTTTAGAGGTTGTGATCTAGGTAATGATTAGCCAAATGGGGCAAATGCAGATGGGTAACCTTCAGGCTGTTTATTTACAGACACTATGTTGCATCATATGGGCTACATCAGGTGATAATGATAACCCCTGCCTGATAGTATTGTCCAATATGTTATTAAGCTCATTTCTGGAGGGGGAAAGTATATTTTAAACGTCAGCATTATTTTATTTTCATTCATTTTGGAGCAGAGTGCCCCTTTAAAAAGTAACCAGAACTGACTTTCTCCCCAAAAAGTGTAGGTCCCCCCATGACCTATAGTATGATGTGATAAGGGTTGCTGTCAGTATTGTTGTCAGGAGGTTTAAGCACCTCCTAAATCCCAATTTGACCTTACTTCTTTAACATCAAATGAATGAACGTAATTGCAGTATTCTGACCTCATAAACCACCATTTTGTGGTTTGTTGTTGAAATATATATATTTGAGTTATTTTGATGTCGGAAGGTAAACCATCTCTCTAAATTGTCTATCAAATATGAATGTGGTTCCATGTCTCAGTTTGGCAACCCTTTAAGCCCAATGTTGCATTTTTGCAGCACTTACAAATCTAACTCTAGCTCTGGCTCAGAATGTTTGTTTCTGAAATGATTTTATTTGAACATAATCACTACATCTTAGAGAAGATAGGGAAAAATATTGTATGTACTTGCATGGATGGCTTACAACATATGCTTGTTTGGTGGACTGGTGTAGTCTTAGATGAGTGGACAGGTTTCTGATGTTTCAGAGTCTACTGATGCCACAATAATCATACAGACACACAACGCATACTGCTCAGAGATACATCTGGGTCTAAGGAGATGCACTAGGTAGTGTTTGTCATGATGTTTTAGTTTAGGACCTGTACACAATGCAATTTTTTGGAAGCATTGCATTTGTTCAACCATGGGTCTTACAGGGTTAAGCTATGAACTTCAATCCCATGTTGAAATGTGCAGACTGACTCAACTCAGATGGCTTGCATACGGCTTGTTGTTACTATTTATACTTTTTGGATTTATAACCATTTAACATTTGCATAAATGAACATGGGTTTGAATGAGAAGCATACGAATACAGTGGTAGCTATTCAAAACGGTCCTACTCCTTGGCGACAAGACCAACTTTAAGATGCTTAGGCTGTCCTAACTTCAAGTTCTCTAAAACCTTTAGAAACTATAATGACATAATATAGACTATAATGACAAAACATTAGGAAAACACTCACTTTCCATGACATAGACTGACCAGGTGAATCCAGGTGAAAGATATGATTGTTTATTGATGTCACTTGTTAAATCCACTTCAATCAGTGTAGATGAAGGGGAGGAGATGGGTTAAAGAAGGATTGTTAAGCCTTGAGACCACTGAGACATGGATTGTGTATGTGCCATTCAGAGGGTGAATGGGCAAGATAAATGATTGAAGTGCCTTTGAATGGGGTATGGTAGTAGGTGCCAGGAGGGGGGGTATACTCTATGTATATAGATATAATGCTAATAAACTTGAACCATTTCAGCTACAAATACCACTTTAAGATTTTAAAAACGTTAAATTATACAGAGTGGCTACGCTAAAGATACTGAGATTTTAGCGCGTGTGCAGGATCGAGTCCTTTCAGCTGTTGCCTTAGTGCTCACTCATTTCGTGACTCCCCTGCTGCTTGTTCAAACAAACTTAGTTCATTGTCTATTGTAACAGTAATCAAAGCAAACATGAGAACGACACAACAGGCAGTCTAGCAATTTCATGTTCTTCTTTCAGGAGAGGAGTTGGCCTTCATGCAGCTATTTAGGCCAGCTAGATGTACACAGCATAGCAAAAAGCAAGCCACAGACAGGCAGTAAGTAGCAATTCGATGTGCAAGCAATATCAGTTACAACAGACAGATAGCCTTCATATATATATATATATATATATATATATATATTGTAATGACCTGACTAGATCATAAATGAACAATTGTCCAGACAGAGGCTTGAGTTTACGAATTGACGGTTTATTACACCAACTTCACACAGGCTACTGTTTGGGCCGTAGCACACGCCAAATAGATGACAGATAACCCACAAGCCAATCGTGACCTTCTCTTGTGAAACCCAGACATAAGAGAGAGAGAACAAAGGCTGAACCTGGTCTTAACTTCCAATGCTCCACCCCCCTGCCCAACCCCCCTCCACGCCACTCCGCCAACCACCAGGATGCCCGGCATCAGAACATTCCAGGCATTCCCGTGATTGGCAGATAGCAGGTTGATTGACAGGTCGGACCCCGCGAACACCGGGTACTGGTCAGTACAACACAACCACCTCCTAGCCTAACACATAACACACAGCTGTCTGTGCGGGTCGCTACAATATATACACACGCGCAAAAATCTCAGTATACACACACACACACACACACACACACACACACACACACACACACACACACACACACACACACACACACACACACACACACACACACACACACACACACACACACACACACACACACACACACACACACACACACACACACACACACACACACACACACACACACAGAGAGGACAAGACATTAGGATCACCTGCTCTTTCCATGACATAGACTGTTCAAAATATTACAAAGCAGTCACCCCGCCACTTGGATTGGTAAACAGCTGAGGGGCGGGGCTTGAGTAATATAACCACTCACAAATTCATAGACAAAGCTATGGATGCAAGGACTTACCATCCATGAGATTGAAATGATAGTTTTACCATGTTTTAAAGCTATAGTGGTTGTTTACATGGACTTTGTTTACAAACATTGACATAAAACAAGCTTATATTTTGGCTTCTGATGGGTTCCTACAGTTGAACTAAGCTCATGAGGCTTTGATAAAGTATATTATTCAAGAATCAATGGCTATATATCAATCATTTAACGGTGCAAAAATGGATGTAGTAACTGCGGATTGCCTCTGTAAATGGCACAAACATAAGTTATTAAACAAAGTCATGTTATGTTTACTTTATTTTCTGTATAAATTTGGAAAGTGCAATTTTTCATGAGTGAAAATAGAAACTGTCATGATTTTGCGCTAATAGAGTCAGACAATTATGTCCTTACAATAGTTTTGATTTAGAAATGTCAAAACGATTTATGCAACTTCGCCTCCATGCCACATGCAATTGTTTATAGTCACAACACTAGGCTGTTGAATGGACGTCATTCCAATGTTTTGGACTGCGTTTCAATGAATCCCCACATCAGACCACTTATTGGCGCAACAGGTTTCAGGAGCTAGTAGCTAGGGGTTTACTCAGAAACACTGACCCATCATGAACAATAAAATGTCAACCCTTGACCGAGTCTTCAGTCAGATACACCCAGCATTGTCCAGGACTTGCACGCCATTGACAGACTAGCCAGATTGTTACATCCATTCTTGGACTTAGAATTCATAATATAAACCCATTGAAGAGTATAAGAGTTTAGTTCCACTGTCTTACCCCATCAGAACCCACATTTTTTTAAATTTTATGAGGCAAGTCAGTTAAGAACAAATTCTTATTTTCAATGACAGCCTAGGAACAGTGGGTTAACTGCCTGTTCAGGGGCAATACAACAGATTTGTACCTTGTTAGCGCGGGGATTCGAACTTGTAACCTTTCAGTTACTAGTCCAACGCTCTAACCACTAGGCTAGCCTGCCGCCCCAATATAACCATGTTTTACCCCTTTGTTTGTAAACAATGCAATTGTAAACAAACACTGTATAACATCAAAACAAGGTTAAAAGTATAATTTGGATATCTTGGATGGTCAGTCCTTGCATCCATAGCTCTGTCTATGAACTGGTTACAATTCTCCATCAGCTATTTACCAAGTCAGTGGCAGGGTGACAACTTTGGTTACATTTCTCCAACCCCATCCTTCAACTATTTACCAAGTCAGTTGCAGGGTGACCACTTTGGCTACATTTCTCCAACCCCATCCTTCAGCTATTTACCAAGTCAGTTGCAGGGTGACAACTTTGGTTACATTTCTCCAACCCCATCCTTCAGCTATTTACCAAGTCAGTTGCAGGGTGACAACTTTGGTTACATTTCTCCAACCCCATCCTTCAGCTATTTACCAAGTCAGTTGCAGGGTGACCACTTTGGCTACATTTCTCCAACCCCATCCTTCAGCTATTTACCAAGTCAGTTGCAGGGTGACAACTTTGGCTACATTTCTCCAACCCCATCCTTCAGCTATTTACCAAGTCAGTGGCAGGGTGACTACTTTGGCTACATTTCTCCAACCCCATCCTTCAGCTATTTACCAAGTCAGTTGCAGGGTGACAACTTTGGCTACATTTCTCCAACCCCATCCTTCAGCTATTTACCAAGTCAGTGGCAGGGTGACTACTTTGGCTACATTTCTCCAACCCCATCCTTCAGCTATTTACCAAGTCAGTGGCAGGGTGACTACTTTGGCTACATTTCTCCAACCCCATCCTTCAGCTATTTACCAAGTCAGTTGCAGGGTGACCACTTTGGCTACATTTCTCCAACCCCATCCTTCAGCTATTTACCAAGTCAGTTGCAGGGTGACCACTTTGGCTACATTTCTCCAACCCCATCCTTCAGCTATTTACCAAGTCAGTTGCAGGGTGACCACTTTGGTTACATTTCTCCAACCCCATCCTTCAGCTCCAAGTCAGTTGCAGGGTGACAAGTTTGGTTTTTCTCCAACCCCATCTTTCAGCTATTTACAAGTCAGTTGCAGGGTGACCACTTTGGCTACATTTCTCCAACCCCATCCTTCAGCTATTTACCAAGTCAGTGGCAGGGTGACTACTTTGGTTACATTTCTCCAACCCCATCCTTCAGCTATTTACCAAGTCAGTTGCAGGGTGACAACTTTGGCTACATTTCTCCAACCCCATCCTTCAGCTATTTACCAAGTCTGTTGCAGGGTGACAACTTTGGCTACATTTCTCCAACCCCATCCTTCAGCTATTTACCAAGTCAGTTGCAGGGTGACCACTTTGGTTACATTTCTCCAACCCCATCCTTCAGCTATTTACCAAGTCAGTTGCAGGGTGACCACTTTGGTTACATTTCTCCAACCCCATCCTTCAGCTATTTACCAAGTCAGTTGCAGGGTGACAACTTTGGCTACATTTGCCCAACCCCATCCTTCAGCTATTTACCAAGTCAGTGGCAGGGTGACCACTTTGGCTACATTTCTCCAACCCCATCCTTCAGCTATTTACCAAGTCAGTTGCAGGGTGACAACTTTGGCTACATTTCTCCAACCCCATCCTTCAGCTATTTACCAAGTCAGTTGCAGGGTGACCACTTTGGCTACATTTCTCCAACCCCATCCTTCAGCTATTTACCAAGTCAGTTGCAGGGTGACCACTTTGGCTACATTTCTCCAACCCCATCCTTCAGCTATTTACCAAGTCAGTTGCAGGGTGACCACTTTGGTTACATTTCTCCAACCCCATCCTTCAGCTATTTACCAAGTCAGTTGCAGGGTGACCACTTTGGCTACATTTCTCCAACCCCATCCTTCAGCTATTTACCAAGTCAGTTGCAGGGTGACCACTTTGGTTACATTTCTCCAACCCCATCCTTCAGCTATTTACCAAGTCAGTGGCAGGGTGACCACTTTGGCTACATTTCTCCAACCCCATCCTTCAGCTATTTACCAAGTCAGTGGCAGGGTGACTACTTTGTAGTAAGGCATGAGGAATACGTGGAAGAAGTGCATGGATGTATGCCTGCCTGAGGTAGTCCATGAAAATGTGCTGTTTTTCTGATGAAGTACAGAGTGAACAGTGTCAATATGGGCCCCCTGCCCAGAGAATGTCCATGTGGTGTTGTGGGTGAACAAAGTGGAGTGGTGAAGCAGTATAGTAGAAAAGGTGAAATATCACACTAATACAAACATTGAAACATCACTCAACCTCTCATCCATAAGATGGTTTTCATAGACAAATGTCAGAATGACTAATGATGTTCAATTCTATTCTAATTTATTCTATATTCTTCTTCTATTCTGTTCTTTTCAAAATGTCCATTAGAATGTCTATTAGAATGTCTATTTTCCATCCTCAATAACTGACAGTTCTATTTTTATTTTCAGCCTTATGGGCCATTTCCTGATTCATCTCCCTGACCTCCAACCCCACCCCCACCTCCCCGCTATGAATCCCCAAGACTGCACCTCCATTCCTGGGGATTTCAACCTCTCCTCCTCCTCCAGGGGCTACTCCACGGTCACCAACCTCTTCATGAATGAGTCCGGCGAGAGCGCTCCCTTCCAGGACAGCAGCACCGTTATCACGGCAGTAATCTCTATGACTGTATTCATGGTGGGCCTCCTGGGCAACACGCTGGCCATCTACGTGGTCCTGCGCTATGCCAAGATGAAGACTGTCACCAACATGTACCTTCTGAACTTAGCCCTGGCAGATGAATTGTACATCTTAGGACTTCCCTTCCTGACCACCCAGAACGTGCTCTCTTATTGGCCGTTCGGGCAGTTTCTGTGCCGTGTGGTCATGACGGTAGACTCCATCAACCAGTTCACCAGCACCTTCTGCCTGACCGTAATGAGCATTGACCGCTACCTGGCCGTGGTGCACCCCATTCGGAGCGTCAAGTGGCGGCAGCCGAAGGTGGCTAAGATCATAAACGGGCTGGTGTGGGTGGTGTCGTTCGTGGTGGTGCTGCCGGTCACCATCTACTCAGATGTTCAGGACCGCTTCAACTCGTGCAACATGAGCTGGCCTGATCCCCAGGAGCTGTGGTCAACGGTCTTCATCCTCTACACGGCCATCTTGGGCTTCTTCGGCCCCCTGCTGATCATCTGCCTCTGCTACCTGCTCATCATCATCAAGGTATAGTTGTGTTGTACTATAACCCACATCCTCTTTAGTCTTATGTTGTTCATTGTTTGTTCATTGTTTAAGGCCCCTTCCATTTGTTTGAGACCCCATTTAATTTGTTTGAGACCCCATTCCATTTGTTTGAGACTCCATTCCATTTGTTTGAGGATCCATTTAATTTGTTTGAGACCCCATTCCATTTGTTTGAGACCCCATTCCATTTGTTTGAGGATCCATTCCAATTGTTTGAGGATCCATTCCATTTGTTTGAGGATCCATTCCATTTGTTTGAGACCCCATTCCATTTGTTTGAGGATCCATTCCATTTGTTTGAGGATCCATTCCATTTGTTTGAGACCCCATTCCATTTGTTTGAGGATCCATTTAATTTGTTTGAGGATCCATTCCATTTGTTTGAGGATCCATTCCATTTGTTTGAGGACCCATTTTTGTTTGAGTTTGTTTGAGACCCCATTCCATTTGTTTGAGGATTTGTTTTTGAGGATCCATTCCATTTGTTTGAGGATCCATTTTGTTTGAGGATCCATTTGTTTGAGGATCCATTCCATTTGTTTGAGACCCCATTCCATTTGTTTGAGGATCCATTCCATTTGTTTGAGGATCCATTCCATTTGTTTGAGACCCCATTTTGTTTGAGAGTTTGAGACCCCATTCCATTCCATTCCATTTGTTTGAGGATCCATTCCATTTGTTTGAGGATCCATTCCATTTGTTTGAGGAACCCCATTCATTCCATTTGTTTGAGACCCCATTCCATTTGTTTGAGGATTTGTTTGAGGATCCATTCCATTTTTGTTTGAGGATCCATTCCATTTGTTTGAGGACCATTCCATTTTTTTGAGACCCCATTCCAATTTGTTTGAGGATCCATTCCATTTGTTTGAGGATCCATTTTTGTTTGAGACCCCATTTTTGTTTGAGACCCCATTCCATTTTTGTTTGAGACCCCATTCCATTTGTTTGAGGATCCATTCCATTTGTTTGAGGATCCATTCCATTTGTTTGAGGATCCATTCCATTCCATTTGTTTGAGACCCCATTCCATTTGTTTGAGGATCCATTCCATTTGTTTGAGGATCCATTCCATTTGTTTGAGGATCCATTCATTTTTGTTTGAGATCCATTTGTTTGAGACCCCATTCCATTTTCCATTTGTTTGAGACCCCATTCCATTTGTTTGAGACCATTTGTTTGAGACCCCATTCCATTTGTTTGAGGATCCATTCCATTTGTTTGAGGATCCATTCCATTTGTTTGAGATCCCATTCCATTTGTTTGAGGATCCATTCCATTTGTTTGAGGATCCATTCCATTTGTTTGAGGATCCATTCCATTTGTTTGAGGATCCATTCCATTTGTTTGAGGATCCATTCCATTTGTTTGAGGCCCCATTCCATTTGTTTGAGGATCCATTCCATTTGTTTGAGGATCCATTCCATTTGTTTGAGGATCCATTCCATTTGTTTGAGGCCCCATTCCATTTGTTTGAGGATCCATTCCATTTGTTTGAGGATCCATTCCATTTGTTTGAGGATCCATTCCATTTGTTTGAGGATCCATTCCATTTGTTTGAGACCATTCCATTTGTTTGAGACCAATTGTTTGAGACCCCATTTGTTTGAGACCATTTTTGTTTGAGGATCCATTCCATTTGTTTGAGACCCATTCCATTTGTTTGAGGATCCATTCCATTTGTTTGATATTTGTTTGAGGATCCATTTGTTTGAGGATTTGTTTGAGACCCCCATTTGTTTGAGATCCATTTGTTTGAGACCCCATTCCATTTGTTTGAGACCCCATTCCATTTGTTTGAGAATCCATTCCAGTTGTTTGAGGATCCATTCCATTTGTTTGAGAATCCATTTAATTTGTTTGAGACCCCATTCCATTTGTTTGAGGATTCATTTAATTTGTTTGAGGCCCCATTTCATTTGTTTGAGGATCCATTCCATTTGTTTGAGGATCTATTCCATTTGTTTGAGAATCCATTTAATTTGTTTGAGACCCCATTCCAATTGTTTGAGACCCCATTCCATTTGTTTGAGGATCCATTCCATTTGTTTGAGACCCCATTCCATTTGTTTGAGGCCCCAATGCATTTGAGTCCTTAATCCCTTCTTCTCACGGTCCCAAACTGAATTCTAATGGTTCTTAGGTTTGTTTCTATTTCCAAACCCAATGGACCAGTGCCTTAGACCCTGGTCTGGGCTTAAAACCTCTCCAAACCACTATAAATCCTCTCAATATAGTGATCTTCAAAGGTGTCCATGTCCAGAGCTATTCCTTCACAAAGTCACAGACCAAAACCTCCCATTCATTACAGGTGAAGTCTGCCGGGGCCAGGGCGGGCCTGACCAAGCGGCGCCGCTCCGAACGCAAAGTCACCCGCATGGTGGTCATCATCGTGGTGGTCTTTGTCATCTGCTGGCTGCCCTTCTTCACCACCAACATAGTCAACCTCGTCTTCATCATACCAGAGAACAGTGTCACCGCCGGCGTCTACTTCTTCCTGGTCATCATGACCTACGTCAACTCCTGTGCCAACCCGCTCCTCTACGGCTTCCTGTCTGACAACTTCAAGCAGAGCTTCAGGAAGGTCCTGTGTCTCCACAAGGCGAACGGGGTTGGGGTGGGGGACGGAGGAGACATGGGGAGTGGAGGAGGACGTCCCATATCTCCTAGGCTGGAGAGGGTGGAGACGACGCAGCAGCATGACCCGCTCTTCACCCCCCGGATCATGGACTTCAACAATGGACACATGCAGAACAACCAAGTAGGTAAATCTATAGAAATAAAACGACTAGAACGGACATTCACAATAAGGTGAACGTTCTGTGATGGGTGGACTACTAATTCTATGGGTCAATATTCTACCCAAGAACTGTGAATGGCTGTCAGGTTTCAATTATTTTGGTCAGTCTGCCAAAGATAATCTTGAAGGCTGTCCATTTCATTCATTGGTAGTCAACCGCAGTATAAAATATAACTAGATTCACAGCCAATTTATATGTAATTTATATTTATCTAAATGATATTACTTGATAGTTTTTTTCACCTGCAGAGCATCTTAAGAAGTAGAATAGATTAATAAGCACTTACTACACAGGGCGTTTACCCTTCTCCTTGGCCCACAACAGCTTTACAGCATAGAGGGTGAGAGGAGCTGAAAAATCACTCTGGAAGCCTAACATAGTAAACCCTCCTGATCAGAAGCTTTGGCGCTGAGGGGATCCAGTGTACTGTGTGCTGATAGTTAGTTACACCCACTAGTACTGTAAATGGGTACCACTGATTTCTCCTCTACTGTTGATGCCTCCAGTGTATTTCTTTTTTTTACATTCTGAGTGCTATGCATTTCGCTAGTACATTGACGTGTAAGGGCCCTCCAGTTTTTTAGATAGACTGGGTCTTTATATTTGCCATCTAGGTCTTGTTTTAATAATAGAGAAATCAGACCTTCCTGCTGAGTACCTGACAGACTACCATTTCTATAGGAGTAGTTAAAACAAACAATGGCGCTTTTAGTATTTAAAGAAGGCTTGATATACCTCACCCGGTATGCCATCAAGCTCTGGGGTTTTTCCAGACTAAAAGGATTTAATAGCATCAACAAGTTCTTCCTCTGTAATTTGATCTTTCTGTACATTTGTTAATTTTCTATTTTTTATATTATTTGGGAAGAATTCCTTTTAAAATTCCATTTGGAGAAACATAGATTCTTCAGTAACGAGTTTCTGCAAATTATTTTTGTTAGTGTTCCTGTATTGGAGATTCAGGAAAAATGTTGTGCATTTTTCTCCATATTCCATCCAGTTTGCTTTATTTTTGTAATAGATTACATTAGATCATTCTTGAATAAGTTATTTTTGTTTTTCCTTTAACTTATTTTGTATCTCTGTAGTATAGTTTTTATTGCTATCAACCTGTACTATTAGTTAATGTATATCCCTTGTTAGTCTTGGCTCTTGTGCCAGAAACTGCTTTGTTATTATTGATGAATATTGAATTGAATGACACCTGAAGGTACATTTAAAGGTATCCCAAACAATAAGGGGATTTGCTGAACCTATACTATACTGGAAAAATTCAGTTATACATTATTTTGTCTTAGTTTAAAATAAGTTGTCCTCCCGTAAACTTTGATGAAATTTCCAATATCCCCATCCACGTGGAAAATATTTAAGAGTTATGTGAATGCCAATTAGATGATGATCCGATCTCATTCTGTTTACTATTAAAACGTTTTGTTTGTAGAGTGATAACCTTTACGGCCCATTGAGATATTCAAAAGGATCCACCTTCCTTGCGAATCATTCCTGACTATTTGCACATTCAGATCTACATTTTTGGTAATTTATATCACACCTTTTGAGTTCCTGTCACGTTCATCGTATGAAGGAGACCCAGGCGCAGCGTGAATAGAGTTCCACATATTTTTTATGAACTGAAACTCACCAAAACAAAACAACAAACAACCTAACAAAACGTGAAGCTACTAGTGTGCACACAGGCACCTAACTGTAGACAAGAAAGTGGACACCAGAAAGTGGAAAAAAGGCATGCCTAGATATGATCCCCAATCAGAGACAACGATAAACAGCTGTCTCTGATTGGGTACCATATCAGGCCAACATAGACATACAAAACCCCTAGACATACAAAACCCCTAGACATACAAAGGTCCCCACCCTAGTCACACCTTGACCTAACCAAAATATATAGAAAACAGAGATTTCTAAGGTCAGGGCGTGACAGTACCCCCCACAAAAGGTGCGGACTCCCGGCCGCAAACCTGAACCTACAGGGGAGGGTCTGGGTGGGCTTCAACCCTCGGTGGCGGTTCCGGTTCTGGATGCATTCCCGCTCCCTACACTGATCCCTCCGCTTCTGTGGAACCCGACCGTGGATTGTTGTCGGAGACTCCGCCGAAGCTCGACTGGGGACCGAAGCCGGACTGGGAACCGTCGCCGGAAGCGCCGTCGCCGGAAGCTCCTCCAGGACTGGGAAGCCGTCGCTCCGGACTGGGGACCGGAAGCTCCGGACTGGGGACCGTCGCCAGCTCCGGAGGGGACCGCTCCAGACTGGGAACCGTCGCCAGAGGCTCCGGACTGGGGACCGTCGCCGGAAGCTCCGGACTGTGGAGGCACACTGGAGGCCTGATGCGTGGGACCGGTACAGGTGGCACCGGGCTGATGACACGCACCTCAGGGCAAGTGCGGAGAGGAGGCAAAGGACGTACTGGACTACAGGTGGGAGTCGGACCGCGGAGTGAAGGAAAAGCAGCCAACAAGTGCTCACCATATGTGGGAACTCCTCCAAGACTGTTGGACAAGCATTCCAGGTGAAGCTGGTTGAGAGAATGCCAAGGTGTGCAAAGCTGTCATGAAGGCAAAGTGTGAAGGCAAAGTGTAGCTATTTGAAGTGCATTAACAACGTTGTCACCAAAGTAACTATACATACATATGCCAACCAGAAGCCGTGGATTACAGGCAACATCCAAACTGAGCTAAAGGCTAGATCTGCCACTTTCAAGGAGCGGGACACTAATCCGGACGCTTTAAAAAAAATCCTGCTACGACCTCCAACGAGCCATCAAAGAGTCAAATCTTCCATACAGGACTAAGATCGAATCCTACTATGCTGGCTCTGATGCTTGTTGGATGTGGCAGGGCTTGCACACTATGAACGATTAGGGAAACCCAGCCACAAGCTGCCCAGTGACGTGAGCCTACCAGACGAGTTAAATTCCTTCTATGCTCATTTCAAGGCAAGCAACACTGAGCCATGCATGAGAGCACCAGCAGTTCCGGATGACTGTGTGATATCCCTCTCCATAGCAGATGTGAGTAAGACCTTGAAGCACGTTAACATTCACAAGGCCACGGGGCCAGACGGATTACGAGAATGCATACTTAGAGCATCCACTGGCCAGCTTGCAAGTGTCTTCACTGACATTTTCAACTTTTCCCTGACCCAGTCTGTAATACCTACATGTTTCAAGTAGACTACCATAGTCCCTGTGCCCAGGAAGGCCAAGGTAACCTGTCTAGATGACTATCGCCCAGTAGCACTTACATTGATAGCCATGAAATGCTTTAAAAGGCTGGTCATGGCAAAGACCATCATTTCAAACACCCTGGACCCACTCCAATTTGCAACAACACATCCTCCACGCTGACCCTTAACATGGGGGCCCCTCAGGGGTGCATGCTTAGTCCCCTCCTGTACTTCCTGTTCACCCATGACTGTGTGGCCGCACACAACTCCAACACCATCATTCAGTTTGCTGAAGACACAACAATGGTTTGCCTGATAACCAACAATGATGAGACAGTCTATAGGGTGGAGTTCAGTGACCTGTCAGTGTTGTGCCAGGACAATAACCTCTCCCTAGGGATATATTAGCAAGACAAAGGACCTGATCGTGTATTACCGGACCTAGAGAGCCTAGCATTCCCCAATCCACATCGACGGGGCTGTTGCAGAGTGGGTCGAGAGCTTCAAGTTCCTCGGTGTCCACATTACTAAGGAATTATCATTGTCCACACACACCAACACAGTCACGAAGAAGGCATGACAATGCTTCTTCCCCCTCAGGAGACTGAAAAGATTACCATGGGCCCTTAGAAAGTTCTACAGCTGCAGCACTGAGAGCATCTTAACTGGCTGCACCCCACTTATTATGGCAAATACTTGGCATCCGACCGCAAGGCACTGCAGAGGGTACATCACTGGGACCGAACTCCCTGCCATCCAGGACCTCTATACCAGGCGGTGTCAGAAGAAGGCCTTAAAAATGGTCAAGGACTCCAGCCACCCAAGTCATAGACTGTTCTCTCTGCTACCACATGGGAAGCGATACTGATGCACCAAGTCTGGTACCAAAAGGACCCTTAACAGCTTCTACCCCCAAGCCATAAGACTACTAAATAGATAGTCCGGGTAGCTATTGGTTAACTATGTATCTTTCTGCATTGACCCTTTTTAGCACTAACTCTTGCATTTACGTTGCTTTAACTGTTTATTATCTATCCTGTTGCATAGTCATTTTATCTACTTCAATTACCTTGTACCCTAGTACATCGACTTGGTTCTGGTACCCCGTGTATATAGCCAAGTTATCGTTACTCATTGTGTATTTATTCCTTGTGTTACTATTTATCTTTTTTTCTCCCAGCATTGTTGGGAAGGGGCCGTACATCGTTTCACTGTTAGTCTACACCTGTTGTTTACGATGCATGTGGCAAATACATTTTCATTGGATTTGATTCAACACCAAGCTCAGAGCCTTGGGTCTGGACACCACCTCTGCAACTGGATCCTGGACATCCTGACGGGCAGATGACAAGCTGTCAGGATTGACAAGCCATTCTCCAGCACACTGATTCTTAACACAAGGGCCCCCAGGGGTGTGTCCTGAGTCCTCTGCTGTAGGTCTATTAACCAACAACGGCGAATCAGCCTAAAGGGAGGAAGTAAGTGAACTGGCATTGTGATGCTAGGACAACAACCTTTCCTCAACATCAGCAAAACAAAGGAGTTGATTGTTGACTTCAGGAAGCAGAGGGGGGAACATGCCTGATCCACATCAATGGGACTACAGTAGAGTCATGTTCCTTGCTGTCCACATCATCAAGGACATGACATGGACCAACAACACCACCACAACACCGTCTCTGCTTCCTAAGGCGGCTGAAGAAATTACAAATAGGATTGCTGACCTGTTGCATCACGGCCTGGCACGGGAATTGCTTCATCCACGACTGCAAGGTCCTTCACCAACAGCTGGATACACACCATTTAAAAGTGAAAGAATGGAATGAAGGAATATACAAGTATTAGGATGAGCAACGTCAGAGTGGCACAGATTAAAATACAGTAGAATAGAATAGAGTATTTAATTTTTTGTTGGTGAAGAAGGCCCAGTTTAAAATTATTTTTTTAACCTTTATTTTAAGTTAAGAACAAATTCTTACTTTCAATGAGGGCCTAGGAACAGTGGGTTAACTGCCTGTTCAGGGGCAGAACGACAGCTCGGGGATTTGAACATGCAACCTCTCGGTTACTAGTCCAACACTCTAACCACTAGGCTACCCTGCCGCCCCATCACTGGGACCATGTTCCCACCCATCCAGGACATCTACTCAATACGTTGCCTGGGGGCGAGCAGTTGCATCATCAAGGAACCCACACACCCTAGTCACTCCTTTACCGTCGGGCAGATGGTATCGGAGCATGAGGTCTGATAGCTACAGACTCAGATACAGTTTCTATCTACAAGCCATCAGACTGCTGAACAACTGGTCTGACCACCTCCAGTCACTCTGCACACCGTAGCACATATGCACTCATTTAATCACTCACACAACAGATATGCAGTCATCCACACAAACACGCATACACAATCACACATATTTATGCTACACACACATCACAACTGCTGCTACCAGACTCTTATTATCATTGTTAAATACTGCACAATTTATACACTTGCCCACCAATCGTCCCTTCCCCAAAACACGTGTAAATATTGGACTATAAACTGTGCCTTCATATATAATACTTATGCAAAAATAAAAATTATATTGTACTGAGCCATTTACTTTATATTTGAATTGTTATCTTTTATCATGTCTTACTGTTGTTGGTTGTCAAGAAGGAACCTGCAAGTAAGCATTTCGTTGGATGATGTTTACCATGTGTGTCCTGTACATAAGACTAATAAAACATAAAAGCTCACTTGTTTGTGTGTGAATAGATTTCTGGTGATCTCCTTGGTGTGACTTGTCTCCATCTGAGAGCTGTGTCTGTGTCTAGTACTCCCTGTTAGTGTGAATGTGTGTCTATGATGCCATAATGTGAGAATACATAACAAATCAGCAGCAGCTCTGTGTGACATATCAGACATCAGACTCTTTTCTATTATATCTTAAAAGAGATGTATCGTCTCTTTTACAGTTTGAAGATTAAAAACAAATTGTCGCTGACGGGGAATGGGCTGGGGGCAGACGGACGGATGGGGGACGGATGGACGGACGGGGGCAAAGGGGGATGGGGAGTGTATGTCATAAGCTTTGTCCAGCCAAGGAGTCCCTGATAGAGTGTGCTGGTCATTGTTTGTAATGTCTAAATGTATCTCTTGTTGTCTTTGCAGTGTGTTCAAATTGAGACTTGTGCCAACATGACGACGGAGCTTCTGCCCTTAGAGAGCCCAGTGATTGATCAGTCTACGCTATGATGAGGCCTGATAGGTCAGTCTACGCTATGATGAGGCCTGATTGGTCAGTCTACGCTTTGATAATCCCTGATTGGTCTGTCTACGCTTTGATGAGCCCTGATTGGTGAGTCTACACTTTGATAAGCCCTGACTGGTTAGTCTATGCTTTGATGAGCCAAGCCACCTCCCTCTCCATCATGACAAACAATCCATCATTGGGAGCCCTCCCACTGTCAATCCATGTAGCTCTTGACCAATGACCTGTTTCGGACGATACAGGAAGAAGAGGTACATGGGACTTCAAAGAACACTTCCTGTTCTGACACTACACTGAACGATTTCTGCGATGACACCTCTCCTATTTGTCAGTATAAACCACAGACATTTACAGCGCATTGCAGCACTGGAAGGGGCTGGGGGGAGGATGGCTCATAATAAGGGCTGGAACGGAGCGAATGGAATGACATCAAACACATGGAAACCATGTTCAATGTATTTTATACCATTCCACTGATTCCGCTCCAGCCATTACCACAAGCCTGTCCTCCTCAATGAAGGTGCCACCAACCGCCTGTGCATTGCACCAGCTTGGTGTCATGGAACCAGCAAGAGCACATTCTTCCATGTACTTTATAGATTCCTTACATATACTATAAGGAAAGACTATTTTTTAGACTGTGAATGGGTAGAAACTTAGCATTAGATTAAAATGCCCTAGAAAATGAACCTGAGTATTCCCTTCACTTTATATGAACTGGATCATTTGATTTCATCAGAAATGTTGTGAATTGAAATGGATTGTCATCTTTGTGAGCTTGGAACTTTCTGTATGTAGGTATGTACTGGGCCTTCATCACTATGTAGGTAAGGCCATGACGGGAACGTACTACACACACTGTCTATGACCCTTGTCCATTTGTCACTATGATCACCTGTAACAAGTCCCAAAGGCTCATAATTCCCACCTGTGGACTCATGGATGGTTTCTGCTCTGGACAAAGTTAGTTCAAGCTGGGATGACCAATGAAATGGTACTAGAGGAAACCTGCATTGTGGAAAAAGAACACTGTCCCCGAACAGAGAGAATGATGATAATGATGATGTCAATCAAATAGATGGATCTGGCGTACAGTACTCACTGTATCTATGGCATAATGTTATAACTGAGGATCCTATTCATATTATTGATGAATTATTGTTATTTGTTGGGTATTATTGTTATAAACTTGGGTAGTTGTTCCAAGTGTTTTGGTTATTTTAATGTGTTTATTTGTGATTAATGGATCCCCTTGACCTTTTATTGGAGTTTGAAGCACTGGTGCAACTTCATTGTGCTTGACCTTACCTGAGGTCATGTTCTTTAGGCACCATATGGAATATAAAACGGGCTGAAACAGGGAGGGACTACCTCCTAGACTAATGTCCAGTAAGATACACAGATGTTAATTTCACCTTTTGAATTGTTTCCCCTTGCATGCCCTACTGAACAATCTGCGTACAACAGCATAGTCGTCGCTGGCTAATGGAAAGCACTCATCTCCAAAACACATTTCTTCAGGAAATGGAAGAAATTACCATATTGTCCCATTATTGAACATACAATTCTGGAACTTCAGGAGCTATTTTGAATACATTTTCTTGGTCCTAGAGTCATTACATGTTCAGAGTACATTGAAGGGAGTTACTGCTTTCAATTTTAAAAAAATAATGTAAATGGCAAAAATTGTGTTTTCATCAGACAGCGACTCAATGATTAATCTGCTGTACACACATGCAGTATTTTATGGATTAGCTTTAACTGTATTTCAATGAGCACACAATCCACACGGACTGTTTTACAGTCATGTATGACAGGTTCAAGATTTATACAGTAAGTTATTATCTGTGTACTCTACTCTGGGATTACACCGTGGTCAAGTAAATGTAAAAAAAAGTTGCTGTTACTTATGATAATTATTTAAAATAATACCATAGCATTATTGCTAATGTGTACCATCTGGACATGTGTTCAAAATTTTTCATTTCAGTGTTATTGTTTTAATAAAATGACAAAAATACAATTGGTTCGATCAATATGCATGTAGTCCGAGTACCAGTCTTTTTAGCTAACATTCCACTCCCTGTACCAGTCTTTGTAGCTAACATTCCACTCCCTGTACCAGTCTTTGTAGCTAACATTCCACTCCCTGTACCAGTCTTTGTAGCTAACATTCCACTCCCTGTACCAGTCTTTTTAGCTAACATTCCACTCCCTGTACCAGTCTTTTTAGCTAACATTCCACTCCCTGTACCAGTCTTTGTAGCTAACATTCCACTCCCTGTACCAGTCTTTGTAGCTAACATTCCACTCCCTGTACCAGTCTTTTTAGCTAACATTCCACTCCCTGTACCAGTCTTTTTAGCTAACATTCCACTCCCTGTACCAGTCTTTGTAGCTAACATTCCACTCCCTGTACCAGTCTTTGTAGCTAACATTCCACTCCCTGTACCAGTCTTTTTAGCTAACATTCCACTCCCTGTACCAGTCTTTTTAGCTAACATTCCACTCATTGTACCAGTCTTTTTTAGCTAACATTCCACTCCCTGTACCAGTCTTTTTAGCTAACATTCCACTCCCTGTACCAGTCTTTTTAGCTAACATTCCACTCACTGTACCAGTCTTTTTAGCTAACATTCCACTCCTTGTACCAGTCTTTTTAGCTAACATTCCACTCCCTGTACCTCCGCTACAAGACCATGGTGCTTGCCTACGGAGCTGTGAGGGGAACGGCACCTCAGTACCTCCAGGCTCTGATCAGGCCCTACACCCAAACAAGGGCACTGCGTTCATCCACCTCTGGCCTGCTCGCCTCCCTACCACTGAGGAAGTACAGTTCCCGCTCAGCCCAGTCAAAACTGTTCGCTGCTCTGGCCCCCAATGGTGGAACAAACTCCTCACGACGCCAGGACAGTGGAGTCAATCACCACCTTCCGGAGACACCTGAAACCCCACCTCTTTAAGGAATACCTAGGATAGGATAAGTAATCCTTCTCACCCCCCTTTAAGATTTAGATGCAATATTGTAAAGTGACTGTTCTACTGGATGTCATAAGGTGAATGCACCAATTTGTAAGTCGCTCTGGATAAGAGCTTTCTGCTAAATGACTTAAATGTAAATGTAAATGTACCAGTCTTTTTAGCTAACATTCCACTCCTGTACCAGTCTTTTTAGCTAACATTCCACTCCTTGTACCAGTCTTTTTAGCTAACATTCCACTCCTTGTACCAGTCTTTTAGCTAACATTCCACTCCCTGTACCAGTCTTTTTAGCTAACATTCCACTCCTTGTACCAGTCTTTTTAGCTAACATTCCACTCCCTGTACCAGTCTTTTTAGCTAACATTCCACTCCCTGTACCAGTCTTTTTTAGCTAACATTCCACTCCCTGTACCTCCGCTACAAGACCATGGTGCTTGCCTACGGAGCTGTGAGGGAACGGCACCTCAGTACCTCCAGGCTCTGATCAGGCCCTACACCCAAACAAGGGCACTGCGTTCATCCACCTCTGGCCTGCTCGCCTCCCTACCACTGAGGAAGTACAGTTCCCGCTCAGCCCAGTCAAAACTGTTCGCTGCTCTGGCCCCCAATGGTGGAACAAACTCCCTCACGACGCCAGGACAGCGGAGTCAATCACCACCTTCCGGAGACACCTGAAACCCCACCTCTTTAAGGAATACCTAGGATAGGATAAGTAATCCTTCTCCCCCCTTTAAGATTTAGATGCACTATTGTAAAGTGACTGTTCTACTGGATGTCATAAGGTGAATGCACCAATTTGTAAGTCGCTCTGGATAAGAGCGTCTGCTAAATGACTTAAATGTAAATGTAAATGTACCAGTCTTTTTAGCTAACATTCCACTCCCTGTACCAGTCTTTTTAGCTAACATTCCACTCCCTGTACCAGTCTTTTTAGCTAACATTCCACTCCCTGTACCAGTCTTTTTAGCTAACATTCCACTCCCTGTACCAGTCTTTCTAGCTAACATTCCACTCCCTGTACCAGTCTTTGTAGCTAACATTCCACTCCCTGTACCAGTCTTTGTAGCTAACATTCCACTCCCTTTACCAGTCTTTTTTAAGCTAACATTCCACTCCCTGTACCAGTCTTTGTAGCTAACATTCCACTCCCTGTACCAGTCTTTTTTCCACTCCTTGTAGTCTTTTTAACATTCCACTCCTTGTACCAGTCTTTGTAGCTAACATTCCACTCCTTGTACCAGTCTTTTTAGCTAACATTCCACTCATTGTACCAGTCTTTTTAGCTAATGTAACAGTATAATTTTAAACCGTCCCCTCGCCCATACCCGGGCGCGAACCAGGGACCTTCTGCACACAACGACAACAGTCACCCTCGAAGCATCGTTACCCATCGCTCCACAAAAGCCGCGGCCCTTGCAGAGCAAGGGGAACTACTACTTCAAGGTCTCAGAGCAAGTGACGTAACCGATTGAAACGCTATTTAGCGCACACCGCTAACTAAGCTAGCTGTTTCACATCCGTTACACTCACCCCCTTGACCTTCCTCCTTTTTCCGCAGCAACCAGTAATCCGGGTCAACAGCATCAATGTAACAGTATAATTTTAAACCGTCCCTCGCCCATACCCGGGGCGCGAACCAGGGACCTTCTGCGCACAACGACAACAGTCACCCTCGAAGCATCGTTACCCATCGCTCCACAAAAGCCGCGGCCCTTGCAGAGCAAGGGGAACTACTACTTCAAGGTCTCAGAGCAAGTGACGTAACCGATTGAAACGCTATTTTTTTTATTTTTTTTTTATTTTTTTAAACCTGGATAACACTTGCCAGCCCAGCTTCCCTGCCCATCCACCGATGCCCCCTGGACACTGATCTCTTGGCTACATAGCTGACGCACGCTGGACTGTCCATTAATCACGGTACTCCATTCTGCTTGTTTGTTTTATCTGTCGGCCCAGTTGCCTAGTCAACGCCATTTTACCTGCTGTTTGTTGTGCTAGCTGATTAGCCTCGCCTACTGTTTTTAGCTAGCTTTCCCAATTCAACACCTGTGATTACTGTATGCCTCGCTGTATGTCTCTCCCAAATGTCAATATGCCTTGTATACTGTTGTTCAGGTTAGTTATCATTGTTTTAGTTCACAATGGAGCCCCTAGATCCACTCTGCATACCCCTGTTACCTCCTTTGTCCCACCCCCACACATGCGGTGACCTCACCCATTACAACCAGCATGTCCAGAGATACAACCTCTCTCATCATCACCCAGTGCCTGGGCTTACCTCCGCTGTACCCGCACCCCACCATACCCCTGTCTGCGCATTATGCCCTGAATATATTCTACCATGCCCAGAAACCTGCTCCTCTTATCCTCTGCCCCCAACGCTCTAGGCGACCAGTTTTGATAGCCTTTAGCCGCACCCTCATACTACTCCTTCTCTGTTCCGCGGGTGATGTGGAGGTAAACCCAGGCCCTGCATGTCCCCAGGTACCCTCATTTGTTGACTTCTGTGATCGAAAAGTCTTGGTTTTATGCATGTCAACATCAGAAGCCTCCTCCCTAAGTTTGTTTTACTCACTGCTTTAGCACACTCTGCTAACCCTGATGTCCTTGCCGTGTCTGAATCCTGGCTCAGGAAGGCCACCAAAAATTCAGAGATTTCCATACCCAACTATAACATCTTCCGTCAAGATAGAACTGCCAAAGGGGGCGGAGTCGCAGTCTACTGCAGAGATAGCCTGCAAAGTAATGTCATACTTTCCAGGTCCATACCCAAACAGTTTGAACTACTAATTTTGAAAATTACTCTCTCCAGAAACAAGTCTCTCACTGTTGCCGCCTGCTACCGACCCCGTCAGCTCCCAGCTGTGCCCTGGACACCATTTGTGAATTGATCGCCCCCATCTAGCTTCAGAGTTTGTTCTGTTAGGTGACCTAAACTGGGATATGCTTAACACCCCGGCAGTCCTACAATCTAAGCTAGATGCCCTCAATCTCACGCAAATCATCAAGGAACCCACCAGGTACAACCCTAACTCTGTAAACAAGGGCACCCTCATAGACGTCATCCTGACCAACTGGCCCTCCAAATATACCTCCGCTGTCTTCAACCAGGATCTCAGCGATCACTGCCTCATCGCCTGTATCCGCCACGGAGCCGCAGTCAAACGACCACCCCTCATCACTGTCAAACGCTCCCTAAAACACTTCTGTGAGCAGGCCTTTCTAATCGACCTGGCCCGTGTATCCTGGAAGGACATTGACCTCATCCCGTCAGTTGAGGATGCCTGGTCATTCTTTAAAAGTAACTTCCTCACCATTTTGGATAAGCATGCTCCGTTCAAAAAATGCAGAACCAAGAACAGATACAGCCCTTGGTTCACTCCAGACCTGACTGCCCTCGACCAGCACAAAAACATCCTGTGGCGGACTGCAATAGCATCGAATAGCCCCGTGATATGCAACTGTTCAGGGAAGTCAGGAACCAATACACGCAGTCAGTCAGGAAAGCTAAGGCCAGCTTCTTCAGGCAAAAGTTTGCATCCTGTAGCTCCAACTCCAAAAAGTTCTGGGACACTGTGAAGTCCATGGAGAACAAGAGCACCTCCTCCCAGCTGCCCACTGCACTGAGGCTAGGAAACACGGTCTCCACCGATAAATCCATGATTATCGAAAACTTCAATAAGCACTTCTCAACGGCTGGCCATGCCTTCCGCCTGGCTACTCCAACCTCGGCCAACAGCTCTGCCCCCCCGTAGTTCCTCACCCAAGCCTCTCCAGGTTCTCCTTTACCCAAATCCAGATAGCAGATGTTCTGAAAGAGCTGTAAAACCTGGACCCGTACAAATCAGCTGGGCTTGACAATCTGGACCCGCTATTTCTGAAACTATCTGCCGCCATTGTCGCAACCCCTATTACCAGCCTGTTCAACCTCTCTTTCATATCGTCTGAGATCCCCAAGGATTGGAAAGCTGCCGCAGTCATCCCCCTCTTCAAAGGAGGAGACACCCTGGACCCAAACTGCTATAGACCTATATCCATCCTGCCCTGCCTATCTAAGGTCTTCGAAAGCCAAGTCAACAAACAGGTCACTGACCATCTCGAATCCCACCGTACCTTCTCCGCTGTGCAATCTGGTTTCCGAGCCGGTCACGGGTGCACCTCAGCCACACTCAAGGTACTAAATGATATCATAACCGCCATCGATAAAAGACAGTACTGTGCAGCCGTCTTCATCGACCTCGCCAAGGCTTTCGACTCTGTCAATCACCAAATTCTTATCGGCAGACTCAACAGCCTCGGTTTTTCGGATGACTGCCTTGCCTGGTTCACCAATTACTTTGCAGACAGAGTTCAGTGTGTCAAATCAGAGGGCATGCTGTCCGGTCCTCTGGCAGTCTCTATGGGGGTGCCACAGGGTTCAATTCTCGGGCGACTCTTTTCTCTGTATATATCAATGATGTTGCTCTTGCTGCGGGCGATTCCCTGATCCACCTCTACGCAGACGACACCATTCTATATACTTTCGGCCCGTCATTGGACACTGTGCTATCAAACCTCCAAACGAGCTTCAATGCCATACAGCACTCCTTCCGTGGCCTCCAACTGCTCTTAAATGCGAGTAAAACCAAATGCATGCTTTTCAACCGATCGCTGCCTGCACCCGCATGCCCGACTAGCATCACCACCCTGGATGGTTCCAACCTTGAATATGTGGACATCTATAAGTACCTAGGTGTCTGGCTAGACTGCAAACTCTCCTTCCAGACTCACATCAAACATCTCCAATCAAAAATCAAATCCAGAGTCGGCTTTCTATTCCGCAACAAAGCCTCCTTCACTCACGCTGCCAAGCTTACCCTAGTAAAACTGACTATCCTACCGATCCTCGACTTCGGCGATGTCATCTACAAAATGGCTTCCAACACTCTACTCAGCAAACTGGATGCAGTCTATCACAGTGCCATCCGTTTTGTCACTAAAGCACCTTATACCACCCACCACTGCGACTTGTATGCTCTAGTCGGCTGGCCCTCACTACATATTCGTCGCCAGACCCACTGGCTCCAGGTCATTTACAAGTCCATGCTAGGTAAAGCTCCGCCTTATCTCAGTTCACTGGTCACGATGGCAACACCCATCCGTAGCACGCGCTCCAGCAGGTGTATCTCACTGATCATCCCTAAAGCCAACACCTCATTTGGCCGCCTTTCGTTCCAGTACTCTGCTGCCTGTGACTGGAACGAATTGCAAAATCGCTGAAGTTGGAGACTTTTATCTCCCTCACCAACTTCAAACATCAGCTATCCGAGCAGCTAACCGATCGCTGCAGCTGTACATAGTCTATAGGTAAATAGCTCACCCTTTTTCACCTACCTCATTCCCATACTGTTTTTATACTGTTTTTATTTATTTACTTTTCTGCTCTTTTGCACACCAATATCTCTACCTGTACATGCCCATCTGATCATTTATCACTCCAGTGTTAATCTGCTAAATTGTATTATTCGCCTACTTCCTCATGCCTTTTGCACACATTGTATATAGACTGCCCATTTTTTCTACTGTGTTATTGACTTGCTAATTGTTTACTCCATGTGTAACTCTGTGTTGTCTGTTCACACTGCTATGCTTTATCTTGGCCAGGTCGCAGTTGCAAATGAGAACTTGTTCTCAACTAGCCTACCTGGTTAAATAAAGGTGAAATAAATAAAAATAAAATAAAAATATTTAGCGCACACCGCTAACTAAGCTAGCCGTTTCACATCCGTTACACTAACATTCCACTCCCTGTACCAGTCTTTTTAGCTAACATTCCACTCCCTGTACCAGTCTTTTCAGCTAACATTCCACTCCCTGTACGTCTTTTTAGCTAACATTCCACTCCCTGTACCAGTCTTTGTAGCTAACATTCCACTCCTTGTACCAGTCTTTTTAGCTAACATTCCACTCCTTGTACCAGTCTTTTAGCTAACATTCCACTCTCTGTACCAGTCTTTTTAGCTAACATTCCACTCCTTGTACCAGTCTTTGTAGCTAACATTCCACTCCCTGTACCAGTCTTTGTAGCTAACATTCCACTCATTGTACCAGTCTCTTTAGCTAACATTCCACTCCTTGTACCAGTCTTTGTAGCTAACATTCCACTCCTTGTACCAGTCTTTTTAGCTAACATTCCACTCCTGGTACCAGTCTTTTAGCTAACATTCCACTCCTTGTACCAGTCTTTTAGCTAACATTCCACTCCTTGTACCAGTCTTTTTTAGCTAACATTCCACTCCCTGTACCTCCGCTACAAGACCATGGTGCTTTTAGCTGTGAGGGGAACATCAGTACCTCCAGGCTCTGATCAGGCCCTACACCCAAACAAGGGCACTGCGTTCATCCACCTCTGGCCTGCTCGCCTCCCTACCACTGAGGAAGTACAGTTCCCGCTAGCCCAGTCAAAACTGTTCGCTGCTCTGGCCCCCAATGGTGGAACAAACTCCCTCACGACGCCAGGACAGTGGAGTCAATCACCACCTTCCGGAGACACCTGAAACCCCACCTCTTTAAGGAATACCTAGGATAGGATAAGTAATCCTTCTCACCCCCCTTTAAGATTTAGATGCAATATTGTAAAGTGACTGTTCTACTGGATGTCATAAGGTGAATGCACCAATTTGTAAGTCGCTCTGATAAGAGCGTCTGCTAAATGACTTAAATGTAAATGTAAATGTACCAGTCTTTTTAGCTAACATTCCACTCCCTGTACCAGTCTTTTTAGCTAACATTCCACTCCTTGTACCAGTCTTTTTAGCTAACATTCCACTCCTTGTACCAGTCTTTTTAGCTAACATTCCACTCCTGTACCAGTCTTTTTAGCTAACATTCCACTCCTTGTACCAGTCTTTTTAGCTAACATTCCACTGTACCAGTCTTTTTAGCTAACATTCCACTCCCTGTACCAGTCTTTTTAGCTAACATTCCACTCCCTGTACCTCCGCTACAAGACCATGGTGCTTGCCTACGGAGCTGTGAGGGGAACGGCACCTCAGTACCTCCAGGCTCTGATCAGGCCCTACACCCAAACAAGGGCACTGCGTTCATCCACCTCTGGCCTGCTCGCCTCCCTACCACTGAGGAAGTACAGTTCCCGCTCAGCCCAGTCAAAACTGTTCGCTGCTCTGGCCCCCCAATGGTGGAACAAACACCCTCACGACGCCAGGACAGCGGAGTCAATCACCACCTTCCGGAGACACCTGAAACCCCACCTCTTTAAGGAATACCTAGGATAGGATAAGTAATCCTTCTCCCCCCTTTAAGATTTAGATGCACTATTGTAAAGTGACTGTTCTACTGATGTCATAAGGTGAATGCACCACTTTGTAAGTCGCTCTGATAAGAGCGTCTGCTAAATGACTTAAATGTAAATGTAAATGTACCAGTCTTTTAGCTAACATTCCACTCCCTGTACCAGTCTTTTTAGCTAACATTCCACTCCCTGTACCAGTCTTTTTAGCTAACATTCCACTCCCTGTACCAGTCTTTTTTAGCTAACATTCCACTCCCTGTACCAGTCTTTCTAGCTAACATTCCACTCCCTGTACCAGTCTTTGTAGCTAACATTCCACTCCCTGTACCAGTCTTTGTAGCTAACATTCCACTCCCTTTACCAGTCTTTTAAGCTAACATTCCACTCCCTGTACCAGTCTTTGTAGCTAACATTCCACTCCCTGTACCAGTCTTTTTAGCTAACATTCCACTCCTTGTACCAGTCTTTTAGCTAACATTCCACTCCTTGTACCAGTCTTTTTAGCTAACATTCCACTCATCGTACCAGTCTTTTTAGCTAATGTAACAGTATAATTTTAAACTGTCCCCCGCCCATACCCGGGCGCGAACCAGGGACCTTCTGCACACAACGACAACAGTCACCCTCGAAGCATCGTTACCCATCGCTCCACAAAGCCGCGGCCCTTGCAGAGCAAGGGGAACTACTACTTCAAGGTCTCAGAGCAAGTGACGTAACCGATTGAAACGCTATTTAGCGCACACCGCTAACTAAGCTAGCTGTTTCACATCCGTTACACTCACCCCCTTTTGACCTTCCTCCTTTTCCGCAGCAACCAGTAATCCGGGTCAACAGCATCAATGTAACAGTATAATTTTAAACCGTCCCCGCCCATACCCGGCGCGAACCAGGGACCTTCTGCGCACAACGACAACAGTCACCCTCGAAGCATCGTTACCCATCGCTCCACAAAGCCGCCAGCCTTTGCAGAGCAAGGGGAACTACTACTTCAAGGTCTCAGAGCAAGTGACGTAACCGATTGAAACGCTATTTTATTTTTTTATTTTTATTTTTTTAAACCTGGATAACACTTGCCAGCCCAGCTTCCCTGCCCATCCACCGATGCCCCCTGGACACTGATCTCTTGGCTACATAGCTGACGCACGCTGGACTGTCCATTAATCACGGTACTCCATTCTGCTTGTTTGTTTTATCTGTCGGCCCAGTTGCCTAGTCAACGCCATTTTACCTGCTGTTTGTTGTGCTAGCTGATTAGCCTCGCCTACTGTTTTTAGCTAGCTTTCCCAATTCAACACCTGTGATTACTGTATGCCTCGCTGTATGTCTCTCCCAAATGTCAATATGCCTTGTATACTGTTGTTCAGGTTAGTTATCATTGTTTTAGTTCACAATGGAGCCCCTAGATCCACTCTGCATACCCCTGTTACCTCCTTTGTCCCACCCCCACACATGCGGTGACCTCACCCATTACAACCAGCATGTCCAGAGATACAACCTCTCTCATCATCACCCAGTGCCTGGGCTTACCTCCGCTGTACCCGCACCCCACCATACCCCTGTCTGCGCATTATGCCCTGAATATATTCTACCATGCCCAGAAACCTGCTCCTCTTATCCTCTGCCCCCAACGCTCTAGGCGACCAGTTTTGATAGCCTTTAGCCGCACCCTCATACTACTCCTTCTCTGTTCCGCGGGTGATGTGGGAGGTAAACCCAGGCCCTGCATGTCCCCAGGTACCTCATTTGTTGACTTCTGTGATCGAAAAGTCTTGGTTTTATGCATGTCAACATCAGAAGCCTCCTCCCTAAGTTTGTTTTACTCACTGCTTTAGCACACTCTGCTAACCCTGATGTCCTTGCCGTGTCTGAATCCTGGCTCAGGAAGGCCACCAAAAATTCAGAGATTTCCATACCCAACTATAACATCTTCCGTCAAGATAGAACTGCCAAAGGGGGCGGAGTCGCAGTCTACTGCAGAGATAGCCTGCAAAGTAATGTCATACTTTCCAGGTCCATACCCAAACAGTTTGAAGTACTAATTTTGAAAATTACTCTCTCCAGAAACAAGTCTCTCACTGTTGCCGCCTGCTACCGACCCCGTCAGCTCCCAGCTGTGCCCTGACACCATTTGTGAATTGATCGCCCCATCTAGCTTCAGAGTTTGTTCTGTTAGGTGACCTAAACTGGGATATGCTTAACACCCCGGCAGTCCTACAATCTAAGCTAGATGCCCTCAATCTCACGCAAATCATCAAGGAACCCACCAGGTACAACCCTAACTCTGTAAACAAGGGCACCCTCATAGACGCTGTCCTGACCAACTGGCCCTCCAAATATACCTCCGCTGTCTTCAACCAGGATCTCAGCGATCACTGCCTCATCGCCTGTATCCGCCACGGAGCCGCAGTCAAACGACCACCCTCATCACTGTCAAACGCTCCCTAAAACACTTCTGTGAGCAGGCCTTTCTAATCGACCTGGCCCGTGTATCCTGGAAGGACATTGACCTCATCCCGTCAGTTGAGGATGCCTGGTCATTCTTTAAAAGTAACTTCCTCACCATTTTGGATAAGCATGCCCGTTCAAAAATGCAGAACCAAGAACAGATACAGCCCTTGGTTCACTCCAGACCTGACTGCCCTCGACCAGCACAAAAACATCCTGTGGCGGACTGCAATAGCATCGAATAGCCCCGTGATATGCAACTGTTCAGGGAAGTCAGAACCAATACACGCAGTCAGTCAGGAAAGCTAAGGCCAGCTTCTTCAGGCAAAAGTTTGCATCCTGTAGCTCCAACTCCAAAAAGTTCTGGGACACTGTGAAGTCCATGGAGAACAAGAGCACCTCCTCCCAGCTGCCCACTGCACTGAGGCTAGGAACACGGTCTCCACCGATAAATCCATGATTATCGAAAACTTCAATAAGCACTTCAACGGCTGGCCATGCCTTCCGCCTGGCTACTCCAACCTCGGCCAACAGCTCCGCCCCGTAGTTCCTCACCCAAGCCTCTCCAGGTTCTCCTTTACCCAAATCCAGATAGCAGATGTTCTGAAAGAGCTGCAAAACCTGGACCCGTACAAATCAGCTGGGCTTGACAATCTGGACCCGCTATTTCTGAAACTATCTGCCGCCATTGTCGCAACCCCTATTACCAGCCTGTTCAACCTCTCTTTCATATCGTCTGAGATCCCCAAGGATTGAAAGCTGCCGCAGTCATCCCCTCTTCAAAGGAGGAGACACCCTGGACCCAAACTGCTATAGACCTATATCCATCCTGCCCTGCCTATCTAAGGTCTTCGAAAGCCAAGTCAACAAACAGGTCACTGACCATCTCGAATCCCACCGTACCTTCTCCGCTGTGCAATCTGGTTTCCGAGCCGGTCACGGGTGCACCTCAGCCACACTCAAGGTACTAAATGATATCATAACCGCCATCGATAAAGACAGTACTGTGCAGCCGTCTTCATCGACCTCGCCAAGGCTTTCGACTCTGTCAATCACCAAATTCTTATCGGCAGACTCAACAGCCTCGGTTTTTCGGATGACTGCCTTGCCTGGTTCACCAATTACTTTGCAGACAGAGTTCAGTGTGTCAAATCAGAGGGCATGCTGTCCGGTCCTCTGGCAGTCTCTATGGGGTGCCACAGGGTTCAATTCTCGGGCCGACTCTTTCTCTGTATATATCAATGATGTTGCTCTTGCTGCGGGCGATTCCCTGATCCACCTCTACGCAGACGACACCATTCTATATACTTTCGGCCCGTCATTGGACACTGTGCTATCAAACCTCCAAACGAGCTTCAATGCCATACAGCACTCCTTCCGTGGCCTCCAACTGCTCTTAAACGCGAGTAAAACCAAATGCATGCTTTTCAACCGATCGCTGCCTGCACCCGCATGCCCGACTAGCATCACCACCCTGGATGGTTCCAACCTTGAATATGTGGACATCTATAAGTACCTAGGTGTCTGGCTAGACTGCAAACTCTCCTTCCAGACTCACATCAAACATCTCCAATCAAAATCAAATCCAGAGTCGGCTTTCTATTCCGCAACAAAGCCTCCTTCACTCACGCTGCCAAGCTTACCCTAGTAAAACTGACTATCCTACCGATCCTCGACTTCGGCGATGTCATCTACAAAATGGCTTCCAACACTCTACTCAGCAAACTGGATGCAGTCTATCACAGTGCCATCCGTTTTGTCACTAAAGCACCTTATACCACCCACCACTGCGACTTGTATGCTCTAGTCGGCTGGCCCTCACTACATATTCGTCACCAGACCCACTGGCTCCAGGTCATTTACAAGTCCATGCTAGGTAAAGCTCCGCCTTATCTCAGTTCACTGGTCACGATGGCAACACCCATCCGTAGCACGCGCTCCAGCAGGTGTATCTCACTGATCATCCCTAAAGCCAACACCATTTGGCCGCCTTCGTTCCAGTACTCTGCTGCCTGTGACTGAACGAATTTGGTAAAAATCGCTGAAGTTGAGACTTTTATCTCCCCTCACCAACTTCAAACATCAGCTATCCGAGCAGCTAACCGATCGCTGCAGCTGTACATAGTCTATAGGTAAATAGCTCACCCTTTTTCACCTACCTCATTCCCATACTGTTTTTATACTGTTTTTATTTATTTACTTTTCTGCTCTTTTTGCACACCAATATCTCTACCTGTACATGCCCATCTGATCATTTATCACTCCAGTGTTAATCTGCAAATTGTATTATTCGCCTACTTCCTCATGCCTTTTGCACACATTGTATATAGACTGCCCATTTTTTCTACTGTGTTATTGACTTGCTAATTGTTTACTCCATGTGTAACTCTGTGTTGTCTGTTCACACTGCTATGCTTTATCTTGGCCAGGTCGCAGTTGCAAATGAGAACTTGTTCTCAACTAGCCTACCTGGTTAAATAAAGGTGAAATAAATAAAAATAAAATAAAAATATTTAGCGCACACCGCTAACTAAGCTAGCCGTTTCACATCCGTTACACTAACATTCCACTCCTGTACCAGTCTTTTTAGCTAACATTCCACTCCCTGTACCAGTCTTTTCAGCTAACATTCCACTCCTGTACGTCTTTTTAGCTAACATTCCACTCCCTGTACCAGTCTTTGTAGCTAACATTCCACTCCTTGTACCAGTCTTTTAGCTAACATTCCACTCCTTGTACCAGTCTTTAGCTAACATTCCACTCCCTGTACCAGTCTTTTTAGCTAACATTCCACTCCTTGTACCAGTCTTTGTAGCTAACATTCCACTCCCTGTACCAGTCTTTGTAGCTAACATTCCACTCATTGTACCAGTCTCTTTAGCTAACATTCCACTCCTTGTACCAGTCTTTGTAGCTAACATTCCACTCCTTGTACCAGTCTTTTTAGCTAACATTCCACTCCTGGTACCAGTCTTTTTAGCTAACATTCCACTCCCTGTACCAGTCTTTTTTAGCTAGCATTCCACTCCTTGTACCAGTCTTTGTAGCTAACATTCCACTCCTGTACCAGTCTTTGTAGCTAACATTCCACTCATTGTACCAGTCTCTTTAGCTAACATTCCACTCCTTGTACCAGTCTTTGTAGCTAACATTCCACTCCTTGTACCAGTCTTTTTAGCTAACATTCCACTCCTTGTACCAGTCTTTTTAGCTAACATTCCACTCCTGGTACCAGTCTTTTTAGCTAACATTCCACTCCCTGTACCAGTCTTTTTAGCTAACATTCCACTCCTTGTACCAGTCTTTGTAGCTAACATTCCTCTCCCTGTACCAGTCTTTGTAGCTAACATTCCACTCCTTGTACCAGTCTTTTAGTTAACATTCCACTCCTTTGGAAAACAACAGGAGTGGCAAGGAGTAGAATGTAAAGCTGAACAGACACTGCGACCAGGCTAATATGCATGCTCTTGGATGGATGTCGCTCCCCATGTCTCTGTCTCTCTGTCTGTCTTTCTTCTTTCTCTCTATATGCCCTTCTTTCATCTCCCATCCTCCCATGATCCCTCCCTCTCACCAACCGTCCTTGGTGCTTTCTCTTCACCCGTATCTCCAGTGTGTTTTACAGGCAACGTGTCCCAGTGGCTTTACTACTGCAGGTGCATGCAGGTGTATGGGTGAAAACAACAAGCTCCCCTTTAAACCGCTAGGCCCTAGGCTGCACCTATCCGTTTGACTGGCATGTTTTCCACCCTCAATGTCAGGGAAAGGACAGAAGGAGAGCAGTAGGGTATTTGAAGGTCTGTTCTCAAATCTTCCTATATACGTTAGCTAGCTATCACATGGACCGTTGAATGAAGCTCACGTGTGTTGACGAGCTTTGTTGTGTAGTCTTACTTCAAATCTGTTGTTAACAATGGCTATGTTTTGAGACTTATCTGAATTAGGTCAACGTTATAGCTTCAAGAAAATGTCCAATGCGGCACACACTGCCATAGCGCTGCAGTTTTAACCTTCTCCAATTATACAAACAAATGGTGGATTTTAAAAGTGTAATACTTTTTAATAATACAATAATAATACAAATGATTCAAGTTTAAATATACCAAGTAGGCAACAGTTCCATCAATTTTCTGCTTCCAGGAGAGCAAGGGATTATTTATAACTGCGGTATTGTCACAGGCCCCGTGGGTTTTAAGAGGTCGCAGGTGGGGGGGATTGCTTTTTCCACCCATAAATGTTTATTCAATAGGAAATAAACAAACCTGCAATTACATTGGTGCTTGGATGGTGTCAAGCCCGGCTTGCCTCTAGTGATAAATCTGTAGCCTCCATACTCTGGCTTGAACAGTGATGAGACTTATGAGGTCTCAGAGGAAGATGTAACGTTGTGAGAAGAGGAGAGAGGAAGACATAAGGCAAAAAGACAAAATACTATTTTAGGGTTTTAATTGGTTTACAGATGTTGATGTTTTTTTTATTGACGCTTCATGAAATACGGTAACATTAGACTGCACTGTACGGCATTCTACAGCTAAGTCTTGGGATGAGTTGATGCATTTTGAAATACAATACAATTCATATGTAGGCCATTTTATTCATTTTTATTTATTTAACCTTTATTTAACCAGGTTAGTCCCATTGAGATAAAACACATCTTTATCTCAATGAGATTAAACTGGTTGACTAAAGGTTAAATAAATTAAACATAAAATAGCCTACATATTGATTGTATTGTATTTCAAACTCATCAACTCATCCCAAGACTTAGCTGTAGAATGCCGTAGCCCAGAGGGGCCAGACAGGCACCCTTTCCCAGAGAAAGAACATTTTCAGTAGGAAGAGCTTCTCTGTTATGAATAATACTTCTCTTCTCTTTCAGAAGGGAAGAGCTTCTCTGTTATGAATAATACTTCTCTTCTCTTTCAGTAGGGAAGAGCTTCTCTGTTATGAATGACCACACATATTCTCTTCTCTTTCAGAAGCGAAAAGCTTCTCTGTTATGAATAATACTTCTTCTCTTTCAGAAGGAAGAGCTTCTCTGTTATGAATGACCACACACTTCACAACCATTTTGAAAAGAAGGTCGATGACATCCGATCCTCGTTTGCTAAGTCAAACGACACCGCTGGTTCTGCTCACACTGCCCTACCCTATGCTCTGACCTCTTTCTCCCTCTCTCTCCAGATGAAATCTCGCGTCTTGTGACGGCCGCCGCCCAACAACCTGCCCGCTTGACCCTATCCCCTCCTCTCTTCTCCAGACCATTTCCGGAGACCTTCTCCTTACCTCACCTCGCTCATCAACTCATCCCTGACCGCTGGCTACGTCCCTCCCGTCTTCAAGAGAGCGAGAGTTGCACCCCTTCTGAAAAACCTACACTCGATCCCTCCGATGTCAACAACTACAGACCAGTATCCCTTCTCTCTTTTCTCTCCAAAACTCTTGAGCGTGCCGTCCTTGGCCAGCTCTACCGCTATCTCTCTCAGAATGACCTTTCTTGATCCAAATCAGTCAGGTTTCAAGACTAGTCATTCAACTGAGACTGCTCTTCTCTGTATCACGGAGGCGCTCCGCACTGCTAAAGCTAACTCTCTCTCCTCTGCTCTCATCCTTCTAGACCTATCGGGCTGCCTTTCGATACTGTGAACCATCAGATCCTCCTCTCCACCCTCTCCGAGTTGGGCATCTCCGGCGCGGCCCACGCTTGGATTGCGTCCTACCTGACAGGTCGCTCCTACCAGGTGGCGTGGCGAGAATCTGTCTCCTCACCACGCGCTCCTCACCACTGGTGTCCCCCAGGGCTCTGTTCTAGGCCCTCTCTTATTCTCGCTATACACCAAGTCACTTGGCTCTGTCATAACCTCACATGGTCTCTCCTATCATTGCTATGCAGACGACACACAATTAATCTTCTCCTTTCCCCCTTCTGATGACCAGGTGGCGAATCGCATCTCTGCATGTCTGGCAGACATATCAGTGTGGATGACGGATCACCACCTCAAGCTGAACCTCAGCAAGACGGAGCTCCTCTTCCTCCCGGGAAGGACTGCCCGTTCCATGATCTCGCCATCACGGTTGACAACTCCATTGTGTCCTCCTCCCAGAGCGCTAAGAACCTTGGGCGTGATCCTGGACAACACCCTGACGTTCTCAACTAACATCAAGGCGGTGTCCCGTTCCTGTAGGTTCATGCCACCAACATCCGCAGAGTACGACCCTGCCTCACACAGGAAGCGGCGCAGGTCCTAATCCAGGCACTTGTCATCTCCCGTCTTGATTACTGCAACTCGCTGTTGGCTGGGCTCCCTGCCTGTGCCATTAAACCCCTACAACTCATCCAGAAACGCCGCAGCCCGTCTGGTGTTCAACCTTCCCAAGTTCTCTCACGTCACCCCCGCTCCTCCGCTCTCTCCACTGGCTTCCAGTTGAAGTCGCATCCGCTATAAGACCATGGTGCTCGCCTACGGAGCTGTGAGGGGAACGGCACCTCAGTACCTCCCAGGCTCTGATCAGGCCCTACACCCAAACAAGGGCACTGCGTTCATCCACCTCTGGCCTGCTCGCCTCCCTACCACTGAGGAAGTACAGTTCCCGCTCATCCCAGTCAAAACTGTTCGCTCTGGCCCCCAATGGTGGAACAAACTCCTCACGACGCCAGGACAGCGAGTCAATCACCACCTTCCGGAGACACCTGAAACCCCACCTCTTCAAGGAATACCTAGGATAGGGTAAGTAATGGGTAGGTAATCCTTCTCCCCCCCCAACAAGATTTAGATGCAAGTGGCTGTTCCACTGGTTGTCATAAGGTGTATGCACCAATTTGTAAGTCGCTCTGGATAAGAGCGTCTGCTAAATGACTTAAATGTAAATGTAAAACATACTTCTCTCTTTCAGAAGGGAAGAGCTTCTCTGTTATGAATAATACTTATCTTCTCTTTCAGAAGGAAGAGATTCTCTGTTATGAATGACCACACATACTTCTCTTCTCTTTCAGAAGGGAAGAGATTCTCTCTTATGAATGACCACACATACTTCTCTTCTCTTTCAGAAGGGAAGAGATTCTCTCTTATGAATGACCACACATACTTCTCTTCTCTTTCAGTAGGGAAGAGATTCTCTCTTATGAATGACCACACATACTTCTCTTCTCTTTCAGAAGGGAAGAGATTCTCTCTTATGAATGACCACACATACTTCTCTTCTCTTTCAGGCGCACTCGCCCAGCCCGGCCAGGAGTCTGGTGCACGATGTTACAAGGATATCCCTACCGGCCAAGCCCTAGGCCAATTGTGTGTGGCCCCACGGACCTCCTGGTCGCGGACTGTTGCGACAGAGCCTGGGCGCGAACCCAGAGTCTCTGGTGGCACAGCTGGCAGTACAGCGCCTTAACCACTGCGCCACTCAGGGAGGCCCTCGCATTGCTCTTTTTTCACTCTCTAGCTAGCATTCGTGCGCAAACACACACATACAAAAACACACCAACCTCTAAAACACACTCTTTAGGAAAGTCTGTCACCCAGTCAGAGACAATTAGTGGCTTCCAATAAATCAATATCTCGTTTTCAAGTGGTTGCGATAATATTGCAACTCACACAACACTGACATCAATATCCTGGGAGATTCGTTTCTGGGAGGCGGAAACTAAATTACACATTTTTATAGATTCATGAAGACCACTTGTACTTGTGTTGCTGTTGATTACACAAAAGTTAAATAAAAACAAATTGATAACACATACAGTGCCTTGCTAAAGTATTCTGCCCCCTTGAACTTTGCGACCTTTTGCCACATTTCAGGCTTCAAACATAACATCTTTGCTTCAAACAAAGCTCTTGTCTAAATGTTTTGCATCTGAGGGGACTACCCGTAGTACCCTCCCCGTAACTGAACGTGTTGTGTGTTCTCAGCTCTCCAAATGATTTCTTTCTGGGTTTTGCAGAGAAATGAGAGGTAAGCAAGGTCACTGTAGGAGAGTTCAAAGTATTTCCTCATTCTGATTTAAAGGCTACAGCAAGGCTTTGATGTATCTTGGTCTGTTAACTCAAAGGAATTGAGCTTGAGGTCTTTGACCTGACCCACTAGAATTACTGCAGTGTAATCTTACGAAAGAAGTGAGACAGAATGAGCCTACTTTGCAGCCATCAGAAAACACAGGAAGAAAAGTTGAAATGGTTGAATTTGTTACCGTTTTTTCTCCACTATACAGGCTTAGTTGTTTATATCCACGTGAATGCTTAAGAAAGGTGAAGCCTAACTCCATTACCAGTGTCTTCCAGAAGACACCCTGAGTATCAAGTGAACATTTCTGGTTTTGTCTTTCTTTTTACTCACTCTGGAGGGAGGGGGCAGCCCACTTTTCTTGTGTGGCAATCCTAGGAGTATGAGCACCACCACTTCTCAGTTATGTGGAGAAAAGTTTTCCATTGGGCGAAGAGGGGGAAGAACAGAGGGGATGCAAGTAGGAATGAGAAGGAGGACAGAAGGAGAGACAAGATAAGGCAGACAAGGAGGAGGTATAAGGTTTCTGTTCTACATCCTCAGGACCGAAAGCCTTTATTGTTCTCTCCGGTGTTCCTCCCACAGGTGTTTCTGTGACGGACAGATGAGTCCAGAGGGCTCGATGGGGACGTGTGGCTGAATAATAATTTATTGATTTGTCTAATGACGGAATGGATGACTGTTTAACAGAGGTGATAAATAACCTTGCCTGTGGCCTGTAGATTTGAGTTTGTCCCCTCAAGTTAATGCTAAAGCTTAAAGATGGAATCTGGTGAAACTACATCCATTTGGGCTATTACAACAAAAAGACGTTACTGCAAACAACAAACACTGTTTTTTGCCCCCTCAGACAAAACTGCACGCTGCAGAACAGAACATTATGTACAGAATGTTTTTTTACCACGCTCCTCCTCTCCATTCGGAAGCTCCTCCTCCCATTTGAAGCTCTTCCATTTGGAAGCTCCTCCTCCATTTGAAGCTCCTCCTCTCCATTTTGGAAGCTCCTCTCCGTTTGGAAGCTCCTCCTTCCATTCGGAAGCTCCTCCTCCATTTAGAAGCTCCTCCCTCTCCGTTTGGAAGCTCCTCCTCTCCATTTGGAAGCTCCTTTCCATTTGGAAGCTCCTCCTCTCCTTTGGAGGCCTTCCATTTGGAAGCTCCTCCTCTCCGTTTAGAAGCTCCTCTCCGTTTGGAAGCTCCTCCTCCCATTTGGAAGCTCCTCCTCTCCGTTTAGAAGCTCCTCCTCTCCGCTTAGAAGCCCTCCGCTGGGAAGCCTCTCCATTTGGAAGCTCCTCATCTCCGTTTGGGAAGCCCTCCTTCCGTTTGGAAGCTCCTCCTTCCATTTGAAGCTCCTCCGTTTAGAAGCTCCTTCCATTTAGAAGCTCCTCCTCTCCGTTTGGAAGCTCCTCCTCTCCATTTGGAAGCTCCTCCTCTCCATTTAGAAGCTCCTTCCCATTTGGAAGCTCCTCCATCCATTTGGAAGCTCCTCCTCTCCGTTTGGAAGCTCCTCCCCCATTTGAAGCTCCTCCTCTCCGTTTGGAAGCCCTCCTCTCCGTTTGGAAGCTCCTCACCTCCGTTTAGTCAACAAAACAAAACCATAACAAAGGCGCGGGGTGAACAGGACGCTGTTCCTAATGCAGACTCCATCTTTAATTGCGAAACTGTCCATTTGGGATAGTACAATAACAAAGAAGTCACTACAAAACCATAAACACTGTTTTTTTCTCCTCAGACATCACTGCGTGATCAACCTTTTTACCACACTGTGCAGATGCTCCTCTTTTTCAGTTTTCCCTCCATTTCATGAACAAAACAAACAAAAAATAACAAAGGCTGTGGGCTTAAGAGTGGTGCTGTTCATAATGCAGATTCCAGATTGAAGCTTCACTGGCTATAATAGTATTGTTTATTAGATGTGTAAAGGAGGTGGGTTTACTGTGTTAGCCTGCTGAGCTTAAAGCGCAACTGAAGGCAATAAACAACTTATCTGATCCAAAACGGCCTATGTGGCATCCTTATTATTCAGAAACATTTATTCTAGTGTCAAAATTTACTACAAAGTGTAAATAGGATAAAATGTTTCATAAAGTCAGTCTTGTCCAAAACTGAGTTTTGTATGTGACTTTGTCATTACTAACTGGTTTTGATTTCGACAATGCTCACTTGCCCACTAACACAGGATACACAGCTGCATTGATTGCTCTCTATCCAATCCTACTGCAGAACACACAGACAATGAGACAAACCTGCCCAGCAGTGCAGCGGGTCGGACTTGGTTTACATAAGACAACACATTGCTAGATGTACAATTGGGTGACTAAAACCTTCTCAGTAAAAAACTTCCCTTGAGTTATCTTAGATTCCTTCTGACTATTTAGGAGAAATAACACTATTTCACCACCAGATGATGAAATTGTAATTCCACATGAAAGTGAGATTTCAACATGCAGAGTTTATCATATGTGAAACTGCATATCTGATTTTCATATGTGAAAGCGCAAGTTTGACAGGTCGTTTTTTAAGGGGAGTACTGGCTTTGTTCCTACGGTTTGTCATGAGACAAACATCAGTAACTTCACATCCCCAAGACTGAAATAGTTTTTGTTTAATGAGCACAGAGTGGCACTGCATCTCAGTGCTAGAGGCATCACTACAGACCCAGGTTCGATTCCAGGCTGTATCACAACCGGCGGAGATTGGGAGTCCCATAGGGCTGGAGCACAATTGGCCCAGTGTCTTCCGGGTAAGGGTTTGGCCGTAGGGTTTGGCTGGGTAGGGTTTGGCTTCGGGGTAGGTTTAAACTGGGTAGGGTTTGGCCGGGGTAGGTTTGGCTGGGTAGGGTTTGGCTGGGTAGGGTTTGGCCGGGTAGGGTTTGGCTGGGTAGGGTTTGGGCCGGGGTAGACGTCATTGTAAATAAAAATTTGTTCTTAACTGACTTGCCTAGTTAAATAAAGGCTGGGAATTAAACAATGTAAAACACATGCAAATCGGTGCGTCAGTCACTCTTTCAGCCCAGGCATAGCTGGCTCAGGAGCTATGCAAGGCTTCAGGTCTCTCATTTGGGATGGGTAGACTATGTGTTTATTGAGGGATTCCATGCACCACACTTGTGATGAGTCACCTTGTCTGAGACCTGGAGACTTGAGTAAATTTCAAGCTAGCTAATGGCTAGGCTTTAGCTCGGAGGCTATTGCAGTCTTGTGGCATGCAGGAGACTCGGATTCGAACCCAGTCACAGGGGGAAGTATTTGAGCATTTCAACTCATTGGTAACTGTATAACTGATGAAGAACATGGGGTTTCAAACATAAACATTAACACACTGTCTGGTTTGGTAAATAGACATTTTTATTTTCTACACATCCAAGACGCTGTGAGGTCTAAAGTAAGTGTGAGATGTGTCAATAGCAATCTGATAAATCTATACATTTTCTGTCTACAAACATGTTGAATATTCAGATGTGTTTGACACTGAGTCAAAGCAGATGTAGTGATGTCTAATTTAACAGAGATTAGCTTCTGTTTAGGATGTCAGGTTTAAAATAGCATAGATGAGCTAATGATTATACATGCACCCAATGTGTTCCAATCAATCAAAACGGGATAACAGGCTGCTCGAGATGAGGAAGGATGATTTTAAATTAGAATTGTTCTTTGCGGACGGACCAGACCGTGAGGTCGTGCTGAACTTTTCAGGTTAGCTGCTAGTTAGCAGGAGAGAATAAATGTGGTTTGTTTTAATTGGTAAATGATACATACAATAGCCTACCCAACACACTGCTGCTATACAGACAGGAATGGAGAGTGTGGTCTTCTGGGATAGAACAAAGAGGAGGAGGATGTTATTGAGGAAATATGGAAGAGATCAGGTGAGGAAATAGGAGGTGTGGGGCCGCTGTATGAGGGATGATGGGGAAAGGTGTTAATAGAGAGAAAAATATTAGGAGTTGTTGGGGAAAAGGAGGAGAGAAGTGAAAAATAAAGAACACTGGTTGTACAGTATGTTCTTGCTTCTGTTGCACGCCACACTTTGAATAAAGTATCATTTTAAATGAAAGTTATATATTAGGTTTGTTTAAGTGGTAATTAAGGTATTTTTTACACTTCAGAAAGAGCTAATATCTTCAATGTGATAGATCAGCTTGATTAAATCTCTTCAGCCTGGTTCTTGGAAAGCAACCGGATGGTTCCTGGTTTTCCGTCATTCTCTGTTTTTCCCACTGCCTCTACTGTCTTTGTGTTTCAAACATGAGCTGGTCCGTGTGCCGTGTCGCACTCGACGACAGTTGCTATCCATTGAGCTCATGCGATTGGTTGCCCAAAATTCTGTGGGCGGGGCTTAGTGAAGGGTCCATTCAACTGAAAAGGCCATGGGGTTTCAAACATCATCAACATTAACACAATGTGTTCTGGTGAATAGAATGTGATTTATATTTTCTACTCATCCAAGAACAGGCTGTGTCTAAAGAACATGAGAGACGTGTCAATAGCAATCTGATGTCTATTCATTTCCTTTCTTCTTAACATGTTGTTACTCTCAGTGGCATGATACATTTGGATGAAGTAATTTTTTGTTGTTTAAGTGGTAATAAAAATGTAAGTGGTATTATAAAGATTATTGCATGAAATTAGGCCATTTTTTCCTGAACAGGCAAATGACAGTTTCCAGGTTCCCACCATTGCTTTCACCAATCTAACCATGTCAGGATCAGACGGGTCATCAAAAGAAGGAAGTAGCACTATCACACATGCACCCTTAATTTGTTCCAATCACTCAAAATGGCTGACGGGCTGCTTGAGAGGATCAAGGATGATTTGAAATTGTTCTTTAGATGGAGCAGACCGTGAGGTCGTGATTAACTTTTCAGGTTAGCTGTTAGTTAGCAGGAGAGGGTATGTAGTTTGTTTTAATTGGAAATCGTATATACAATAGCCTACATACACACTGTTACACATAATCAAGAATGGGAATGTATTTTGGGAGAGAAAGAGGGTATGTATGTGATGGAGGAAATATGGAAGAGGTCATGTGTCACGTGAGGAAATGGGAGGTGAGGGATGATGGGAAAAAGGAGATGAGACAGAGAAAAAGATAAGGAGAGGAGAGAGGTGATCAAATACTGGCTGCACACAGAGACATGTGATGGTGTGTGTGTGTGTGGTGTCAATATTTTCTATGTGTGTGTGTTCCAGGTTTACCATGACTGAAATAATGATATCTATCCTAAAAGGGTTCTTCAGCTGTCCTCTAGGATAAACCTTTGAATAACCCTTTTGTTTCCAGGTAGAACTATTTTGGCCCCCAAGTACAACCTTCTGAGAAGGGTTCCACATAACTCAAAAGGGTTCTACCTGGAACTAAAAAGGGTTATTCAAAGGTTTATCCTATGGGACAGCTGAAGAACCCTTTAGGATTAGATTAGATTAGATTATGTTATTAGTCACATGGTCGCAGATATATATATATATATACACAGTACCAGTCAAACATTTGGACAGGTCTACTCATTCAAGGCCTTTTCTTTATCTTTAGAATTTTCTACAGTGTAGTTTTAATATTGAAGACATCAACACAAAACTATGAAATAGCATATAGAATCATGTAGTAACCGAAAAATATATTTTATATTTGAGATTCTTCAAAATAGCCACCCTTTGCCTTGATGACAGCTTTGCACACTCTGCACTCTCAACCAGCTTCACCTGGAATGCTTTTCCAACAGTCTTGAAGGAGTTCCAACATATGCTGAGCACTTGTTGGCTGCTTTCCTTTCACTCTGCGGTCCAACTCATCCCAAACCATCTCAATTGGGTTGAGGTCAGGTGATTGTGGGAGGCCAGGTCATCTGATGCAGCCTCCATCACTCTCCTTCTTGGTCAAATAGCCTTACATAGCCTGAGAGTGTGTTGGGTCATTGTCCTGTTGAAAAACAAATTATAGTTCTACTAAGCGCAAAACTATAAGGAATGGCGTATCGCTGCAGAATGCTGTGGTAGCCATGTTGGTTATGTGTGCCTTGAATTATAAATAAATCACTGACAGTGTCACCAGCAAAGCACCCCCACACCATCACACTCGTCCTCCATGCGTCATGGTGGGGACCCACACATGCAGAGATCATCTGTTCACCTACTCTGCCTCACAAAGACACGGTGGTTGGAACCAAAAATCTCAAATTTGGACTCATCAGATCAATGGACAGATTTCCACAAAAGACTAATGTTCATTACTCGTGTTTCTTGGACCAAGCAAATCTATTATTATGTTTTTAAATGACCTTCAAATCTTAAAAGTAATAATGGACTGTCTTTTCTCTTTTGCTTTTTTGAGCTGTTCTTGCCATAATATGGATGCAGGGTTCAAATCAAATCAAAATGATTTGTCACATACACATGGTTAGCAGATGTTAATGCGAGTGTAGCGAAATGCTTGTGCTTCTAGTTATTATATTAGGTAACATTGTTTAAAGTGGCTAGTGATATATTTGACATCATTTCCCATCAATTCCCATTATTAAAGTGGCTGGAGTTGAGTCAGTGTGTAACTTTTGCTAGACGTTCTTGTTAAATGCCGACCAACCATCCTACTTTAATTTTTGCATTTATAAATGTTCTGTCTCCTGTAACCATACCAAACGTAACATATCATACTAATTTGCAAGTCCCGGATTTACATTTACTATGTTACGCCTCTAGTCTATGAGACCAGGCTGGGAGAAGTGCTGAAGGAAAACTTGAATGGCTATTCAGAGAAGAATCGCGTTGTTGGCTGCACATTTTATATCAAAAGCTTGAAGATGGGACAACACAAGTTGTAGAACTGAAAGGTTTTTGTTTGATTAAAATATTTGTTCATTTGTGTAGGAAATGCAAATGGGTGTATGTGTTTGTATGTGTGTGTATGTATGCATGTTTGTATGTATAAAGTTACGTATGTACAGTATGTATGGACGGGTATGATATGTAAAGTATGTTCATTTTCTTTGATGTTAAAGCAAATACAGTGTCCATGTGGGATGGGCATGAAGATGAATGACACAATAATAAATAAAAATAAAATATCTAATCACATACAAACACACAATAAATACATTGCTGGAGACAAAAGGAGGAACAAACAATGAATGAGGATGACGAGCCATGGTGAGAGAAGGAAGGGATGGATAGAAGAATTCAGAAGACTAAAAGAACATATTGGCAGTCCAACAACCTTTGATAGGTTGTGGCAGCCACTTGCCCTCTGTCACAATCTATGATGCCCATCATTAATCATTGTCTTTCCTGGAGGTCAGTTATGACAGCAGAGGGCTAAAGAGTCCTCCTCTTGGGGTAGCTTGGTTCCCATTTACAATGTGAACAATGTGCTTCCTGCTCAACATGTTAATGATGCCCTTGAGGAGCGGTGCATGTGTGTGTGTGTGTGTGTGTGTGTGTGTGTGTGTGTGTGTGTGTGTGTGTGTGTGTGTGTGTGTGTGTGTGTGTGTGTGTGTGTGTGTGTGTGTGTGTGTGTGTGTGTGTGTGTGTGTGTGTGTGAGTGAGTGAGTGAGTGAGAGGAGTGAGTGAGTGAGTGAGTGAGTGAGTGAGTGAGTGAGTGAGTGAGTGAGTGAGTGAGTGAGTGAGTGAGTGTGTGTGTGTGTGTGTGTGTGTGTGTGTGTGTGTGTGTGTGTGTGTGTGTGTGTGAGCGTATGTGTGTGTTTGTGAGCGTATGTGTGTGTGTGTGTTTGTAAGCGTATGTGTGTGTGCGTGAGAGAAAAATAGAGAGAGAGTGAGTGAAATTGTGGCATATTTAAAAGAGATCCTAAGACACACATTTTTAGCTTGGCTTTTCCTCAGGGTGCATTTTTTTGTCTTTCAGTTTTTATTGTTATTCTTTTGTTTTTTCCATCCTCTTATGTTTGTTGTGTGGTAAATATTTCTTTTATTTTCGTTGTTTGCTATATAATTAAAGTTAGATTTGATTTGATAGGTTGAAAGCTACTGGTAATTTACAAAAGTTACCGAAATCTTCAGTAATTTTGGTAATTAACAGAAAATCTATGGAAATCTAATGTAACTTTTGCAATTTATACTTGAATAACATTTTTTTAAACATTTATTCATTTTATTAAAGGTTTTAAAAAAATATAATCAATTTGACTCAAAAATTCCATGATGTGCATGCAGTAAGGCATTGTTGGCAGAATAGATGGATGCAGTTCGATGCATGATTAATATAATTCACCAATACATTTCTTGGTAGTCCAACATATACTGCAATCAGGTTGTATATCACAGCTGACTGGTACACTGTTTGCAGCCCCCACTCATTCAGGATGCACTGTTTGTTTCAATTACTCAATATTTTAAACAAAACGGCCGACTGTAACTAAGGCTGGGAATGTCAATACAATCAAACTAGCAAGGGCAATGATCACAAGTTAGTCACAACGTGGCTAATAGGCTAGCACACATGTGTCAAACAAGGCCTGCGTTGCCAAAAAGGACACACAGCGAGTATAATTAGTCAACAGTTGAGTGATCTACTTTATGAAACAACAGCTTGATGTCTTGATGTCTTTGAATTCAACTTCAATTGTGCTGCTTTCGTGTGTCCTGTTTACAGTGCGCAGCAGAGGGAAAGTACAGACATATGCCACAGTCTTAGCTAGGCTACTGAAATATTGCAGCCCGGCTTCGGTTTTTAATGCTTGACAATGAATAACCCAAAAACACCATGCAAAAGAGACACATGTAGGCCTATTACAGCAGCATTTGAGCAGAATCCTGCCTACTCAACTACAACTTGCAGACTTGTTTACATGTTGAGGGGTTTTGTGCGCTTTACCTGACAACTTTACGTTTTTTACTTTTTAATTACCGTTTATATTTTTAATTTTTCCTCACTCAACTTTTTTTTCATTCAACTTTTTCACTCCTGACGCTTTATCTGGACGTGGTTCGTCAGACCTCCAACAGCCGAAGCTAAGTAGTAACATTAACATGATGCTTTATCTGGACGTGGTTCGTCAGGACCTCCAACAGCCGGCTAAGTAGTAACATTAACATGATGGTTTATCTGGACGTGGTTCGTCAGGACCTCCAACAGCCGAAGCTAAGTAGTAACATTAACATGATGGTTTATCTGGACGTGGTTCGTCAGACCTCCAACAGCCGAAGCTAAGTAGTAACATTAACATGATGCTTTATCTGGATGTGGTTCGTCAGACCTCCACCAGCCGAAGATAAGTAGTAACATTAACATGATGCCTTCTTTACAGTGCCTTGCGAAAGTATTCTCCGCCCCCTTGAACTTTGCGACCTTTTGCCACATTTCAGGCTTCAAACATAAAGATATAAAACTGTATTTTTTGTGAAGAATCAACAACAAGTGGGACACAATCATGAAGTGGAACGACATTTATTGGATATTTCAAACTTTTTTTTAACAAATCAAAACTGAAAAATTGGGCGTGCAAAATTATTCAGCCCTTTGCTAATACTTTGTAGTGCCACCTTTTTGCTGCGATTACAGCTGTAAGTCGCTTGGGGTATGTCTCTATCAGTTTTGCACATTGAGAGACTGAAATTTTTCCCATTCCTCCTTGCAAAACAGCTCAAGCTCAGTGAGGTTGGATGGAGAGCATTTGTGAACCGCAGTTTTCATTTCTTTCCACAGATTCTCGATTGGATTCAGGTCTGACTTTGACTTGGCCATTCTAACACCTGGATATGTTTATTTTTTAACCATTCCATTGTAGATTTTGCTTTATGTTTTGGATCATTGTCTTGTTGGAAGACAAATCTCCATCCCAGTCTCAGGTCTTTTGCAGACTCCATCAGGTTTTCTTCCAGAATGGTCCTGTATTTGGCTCCATCCATCTTCCCATCAATTTTAACCATCTTCCCTGACCCTGCTGAAGAAAAGCAGGCCCAAACCATGATGCTGCCACCACCATGTTTGACAGTGGGGATGATGTGTTCAGGTGATTAGCTGTGTTGCTTTTACGCCAAACATAACGTTTTGCATTGTTGCCAAAAAGTTCAATTTTGGTTTCATCTGACCAGAGCACCTTTTTCCACATGTTTGGTGTGTCTCCCAGGTGGCTCGTGGCAAACTTTAAACAATACTTTTTATGGATATCTTTAAGAAATGGCTTTCTTCTTGCCACTCTTCCATAAAGGCCAGATTTGTGTAATATACGACTGATTGTTGTCCTATGGACAGAGTCTCCCACCTCAGCTGTAGATCTCTGCAGTTCATCCAGAGTGATCATGGGCCTCTTGGCTGCATCTCTGATCAGTCTTCCTTGTATGAGCTGAAAGTTTAGAGGGACGGCCAGGTCTTGATAGATTTGCAGTGGTCTGATACTCATTCCATTTCAATATTATCGCTTGCACAGTGCTCCTGGGATGTTTAAAGCTTGGGAAATGTTTTTGTATCCAAATCCGGCTTTAAACTTCTTCACAACAGTATCTCGGACCTGCCTGGTGTGTTCTTGTTCTTCATGATGCTCTCTCTGCGCTTTTAACGGACCTCTGAGACTATCACAGTGCAGGTGCATTTATACGGAGACTTGATTACACACAGGTGGATTGTATTTATCATCATTAGTCATTTAGGTCAACATTGGATCATTCAGAGATCCTCACTGAACTTCTGGAGAGAGTTTGCTGCACTGAAAAAAAGGGGCTGAATAATTTTGCACGCCCAATTTTTCAGTTTTTGATTTGTTAAAAAAGTTTGAAATATCCAATAAATGTCGTTCCACTTCATGATTGTGTCCCACTTGTTGTTGATTCTTCACAAAAAATACAGTTTTATATCTTTATGTTTGAAGCCTGAAATGTGGCACAAGGTCGCAAATTTCAAGGGGGCCGAATACTTTCGCAAGGCACTGTAATTGCAGTCGCTGTACTCATAATATACAGGAGAACGATCACCTTTATGGTGTAAGCCCAGCTTCAGACGCAATCGTTAGGCACGGGTAATTTCAGTGTAGGAAAGGATGAAACAGCATCTGTGCCACCAGTAAGTACAGATAGTAACATTAGTATAAATCCCCGCACGGTCCCCTCGCAACTTTCTCATGGCTTCTGGAGGGAAATGCTGTAGGAATGCTCAACCGGTGTTGCTCATTCAGCCGACAGAAACTTTCAACCAGTTTTCCCCATTAAGCAGCGAGTCGGAGTCTGAGGCCGAGCCTTCTCTTGTCTCTACTCCTCCCGTTACGGGGTCTGAGACGCCGAAGCCTCCCACCATTAGCTCTGACGAATTGAAAACCCTAGTCATTGGCGACCCATTACCCGCAGTATTAGACTTAAACGAATCATCCAGCGATCATACACTGTTTACCAGGGGGCAGGGCTACCAACGGTAAGGCTAATCTGAAGATGGCTAAAGCTAAAACTGGGCGAGTGTAGAGAGTATAGAGATATTGTTTTCCACGTCGGCACCAACGATGTTAGGATGAAACAGTCAGAGGTCACCAAGCGCAACATAGCTTCAGCGTGTAAATCAGATGTGAAAGAAAGATGTGTCTGCATCAAGTAATTGTCTCTGGCCCCTCCCAGTTATGGGGGAGTGATGAGCTCTACAGCAGAGTCTCACAACTCCATCACTAGTTGAAAACTGTTTTCTGCCCTCCCAAAATATATAATTTGTAGATAATTGGCCCTCTTTCTGGGACTCACCCACAAACAGGACCAAGCCTGACCTGCTGAGGAGTGACGGACTCCATCCTAGCTGGAGGGGTGCTCTCATCTTATCTACCAATATAGACAGGGCTCTAACTCCTCTAGCTCCACAATGAAATAGGGTGCAGGCCAGGCAGCAGGCTGTTAGCCAGCCTGCCAGCTTAGTGGAGTCTGCCACTAGCACAGTCAGTGTAGTCAGCTCAGCTATCCCCATTGAGACCGTGTCTGTGCCTCGACCTAGGCTGGGCAAAACTAAACATGGCGGTGTTCGCCTTAGCAATCTCACGAGGATAAAGACCTCCTCCATTCCTGCCATTTTTGAAAGAGATCGTGATACCTCACATCTCAAAATAGGGCTACTTAATGTTAGATCCTTACTTCAAAGGCAGTTATGGTCAATGAGCTAATCACTGATCATAATCTTGATGTGATTGGCCTGACTGAAACATGGCTTAAGCTTGATGAATTTACTGTGTTAAATGAGGCCTCACCTCCTGGTTACACTAGTGACCATATCCCACGTGCATCCCGCAAAGGCGGAGGTGTTGCTAACATTTACGATAGCAAATTTCAATTTATAAAACAAAAAATGATGTTTTCGTCTTTTGAGCTTCTAGTCATGAAATCTATGCAGCCTCCTCAATCACTTTTTATAGCTACTGTTTACAGGCCTCCTGGGCCATATACAGCGTTCCTCATTGAGTTCCCTGAATTCCTATCGGACCTTGTAGTCATAGCAGATAATATTCTAATTTTTGGTAACTTTAATATTCACATGGAAAAGTCCACAGACCCACTCCAAAAGGCTTTTGGAGCCATCATCGACTCAGTGGGTTTTGTCCAACATGTCTCTGGACCTGCTCACTGTCACAGTCATACTCTGGACCTAGTTTTGTCCCAAGGAATAAATGTTGTGGATCGTAATGTTTTTCCTTATAATCCTGACTATCGGACCACCATTTTATTACGTTTGCAATTGCAACAAATAATCTGCTCAGACCCCAACTAAGGAGCATCAAAAGTCGTGCTATAAATTCACAGACGACACAAAGATTCCTTGATGCCCTTCCAGACTCCCCTCTGCCTACCCAAGGACGTCAGAGGACAAAAATCAGTTAACCACCTAACTGAGGAACTCAATTTAACCTGTGCCCTAGATGCATACCCTAGATGCAGTTGCACCCTAAAAACTAAAAACATTTCTCATAAGAAACTAGCTCCCTAGTATACAGAAAATACCTGAGCTCTGAATCAAGCTTCATAAATTTGGAACGGAAATGGCGCCACACCAAACTGGAAGTCTTCCGACTAGCTTGGAAAGACAGTACCGTGCAATGCGAAGAGCCCTTACTGCTGCTCGATCATCCTATTTTTCTAACTGAATTGAGAAAAATAAGAACAATCCAAAATGTATTTTTGATATTGCTGCAAAGCTAACTAAAAAGCAGCATTCCCCAAGTGAGGATGGCTTTCACTTCAGCAGTAATAAATTCATTAACTTTGGAGGAAAAGATCATGATTATTGGAAAGCAAATTACGGACTCCTCTTTAAATCTGCGATTCCTTCAAAGCTCAGTTGTCCTGAGTCTGCACAACTCTGCCAGACCTAAGATCAAGAGAGACACTAAAGTGTTTTAGTACTATATCTCTTGACACAATAAATCCTGGGGCTGTAAATGAACAGATATGAATAACATTTAACATTGCTAAAATGCTGTCAGTTCCATTTAAATTTGAGCCAGTTTGCTACAGCAGGAAAATAATCCTGCAGCAACAGGAAATGTGAATTATTATTTGGATTATAATTAACATTTTTGTAGGGGTTGATGCAGTACATTTTTGTAAGGGAAAATCAAGTCTGGAATTTCTATGTGGAAATTACAAACTTCAGAAGCCTTTTTAAACCTCAGATACAGCAAGCTCTACTTTTCCTGCAACCGGATGACAGAATGAAGATCCTACATCTGTATTATATGTGTCCATATTGTCCATGACTTTCTAGTAGATCGACTCACATGGTTCAAGAGAAAATAGCCTAATTAATCATTAAGAAATAATTAAATCAAATGTGGCATTATTTTCAATTCAGAGTCAAAGATAGCTCAAAAGAAAACCAAGGGTTAGATCTATCTGAGCTCATTCAGATGAGAAATCAGGCCTGGTCCAAAGCAATGAAAACTGGCTCTATAGTGACTGGCAATCTTTCAGACAATTGAGAAACAGATGTACTATCTCACTAAGAAAACTAACTCGAGCTACTTATCTCTGACTCTACGAATGATCCTTCTACATTTTGGAAAACAGTAAATGCACTGATGCTTGAAAATTCCTCTTATTCCCTGACTAAGCAAGTTCTCTCTGACTGGCATCATAACTGAGAAGAAGGGATAAGTGAGACTTTAATCATCATTTTATTTTGGCAGGCTTTTTATTTGAGATAAATGGTGGTTTAATTGACCCTGTTCAGTCAATCAACTGCTCTTCCCTCTGCCAGCCTCTAGCTGTCATGACGCTTAACCCATCAACTGCTCTTCCCTCTGCCAGCCTCTAGCTGTCATGACGTTTAACCCATCAACTGCTCTTCCCTCTGCCAGCCTCTAGCTGTCATGACGCTTAACCAATCAACTGCTCTTCCCTCTGCCAGCCTCTAGCTGTCATGACGTTTAACCCATCAACTGCTCTTCCCTCTGCCAGCCTCTAGCTGTCATGACGTTTAACCAATCAACTGCTCTTCCCTCTGCCAGCCTCTAGCTGTCATGACGTTAACCAATCAACTGCTCTTCCCTCTGCCAGCCTCTAGCTGTCATGACGTTCAACCCATCAACTTAAGAAATGTTTTTTTAATTTCAACAATTTACTACTTGCAATGTGCTAAATGCCTTGCTTAAGATTGATGTAATAAAACTCCACTGGGGCAGATATGCTTGATCCATTTTGCTGCAGCTCTCTGCCGCCCTGATCCTGAATCATTAACCCATATATTTAACCAAATCCATTATATCTGGTACTATCCCTAAGATTTGGAAGGCAAACCATGTACAGTGCTCCCTCTTCACAAAGGTGGTGACTCTTGTGACCTAAATAATGATCACCCTATTTATAAGCGTTCTTGTCTAGCTAAATTATTGGCATCCATTCTTTCTTATCTTTGAAATGTATATCAGCCAGATTTTAGACCAATAGCACGATCTCTGCTGCATCCCTAGTTTTTATCTAACTAGGCAAGTCAGTTAAGAACAAATCTTATTTACAATGATGGCCAACACCAGCCAAACCCGGACGATGCTGGGACAATTGTGTGCCGCCATATGGGACTCCCAACCACAGCCAGGTGTGATAAAGCTTGGATTCGAACCAGGGTGTCTGTAGTGACACCTCTAGCACTGAGATGTTTTATTTTTTCATTTCACCTTTATTTAACCAGGTAGGCTAGTTGAGAACACCTTTATTTAACCAGGTAGGCTAGTTGAGAACACCTTTATTTAACCAGGTAGGCTAGTTGAGAACACCTTTATTTAACCAGGTAGGCTAGTTGAGAATATGTTCTCATTTGCAACTGTGACCTGGCCAAGATAAAGCAAAGCAGTTTGACACGTACAACAACAGAGTTACACATGGAGTAAAACAAACATACAATCAATAATACAGTGGAAAAATATATAAACAGCATGTGCAAATGAGGTAGGATAAGAGAGGTAAGGCACAATAGGCCATGGTGGCGAAAGTGCAAGTAGAGATACTGGGGTGCAAAGGAGCAAGATTAATAAATAAATACAATATGGGGATGAGGTAGATTGGATGGGCTATTTACAGATGAGCTATGTGCAGTGATCTGTGAGCTGCTCTGACAGCTGGTGCTTAAAGCTAGTGAGGGAGGTAAGAGTCTCCAGCTTCAGAGATTTTTGCAGTTCGTTCCAGTCATTGGCAGTAGAGAACTGGAAGGAGAGGCGGCCAAAGGAAGAATTGGTTTTTGGGGTGACCAGCAAGATATACCTGCTGGAGCACGTGCTACAGGTGGGTGCTGCTATGGTGACCAGTGAGCTGAGATAAGGGGGGCTTTATCTAGCAGAAACTTGTAGATGACCTGGAGATGCAGGGCCTTAGACTGCTGCACCACCGGGAGCCCAGCTATAAAATGATATGGTTAAATGTATGGATAAAAAGCAACATTGTGCTGCCCTCTTCACTGACCTGTCAAAGACATTTGATACTGCTGATACTGCTCACTCACTGCTAATTCAAAGGCTTTAATCGATTGGCCTAGATCAGGCTGCATGCAACTGGTTTAAGAATGACTTGACAGATGGAACTCAATGTGTATCTACTGATGGTGTTAAATGAGGTTTCTGGATATTATGAAAGGCTTCCTGCAGGAGTCGGTTCTGGGTCCTGTACTTTTTACTGCTTACATGAACAATATTGACTTGTCTGTAAAGAATTGTAACCTGCACTTGTATGCCGATGATACTGTTGTGTGCTATTGGTTGACCAGACGCCATCTGAACTATAGTCTGCCTTCATTGTATTACAGAAAACTTTATTGACCTGAAATGAGTATTGAATGCAGGTTAAACTAAGTATACATTGTTCTCTTTGTGTATAAAAATCACTCTACTTTGGATTGTGTCCATATTGATTGTGTCCCTGCTTACAAATATCAAGGCATCTGGATAAAGGAAAAGCTGTCTTTAAAAAGCATATTGATGAGTCAGTTAAGAGGCTGAGAATAAACATGGGCTTCTATAGAAATAGGTCCTGGCACTCGCTAAATAGTAGAAAGCAGATTATTCAGTCAACGATCCTATCGGTCCTACACTATTGTGACATCATCTAAATGAACGTAGCTGCCACTTTATTAAAGCCGTTTAAAGCGACAGTTTTACTATTCATCACTGCATTCTCAACCAGAAAGTTGGTTGGCCCTTTTGATGTCACATAGGTTGATACATTGCTATGTTTTCATATACAGCATAAAGCCGTTTCACAAAAGGTCCCACTGTACCTAACATCATTACTAAACTTTAGACAAGAGTTACCACAACGGGCTCAGGGATGGCCAACTCTGGAAATTCCTTTGGTCTCTACTGAGTTATCAGCTTTTAGTTTTCTTGCACCTTATTCGTGGAACAATCTTCAAAATGTTATTACATGTGATGTTTTGGTGCCCGTAGCGCAATTCAGAAAGATGATTGAGGAGATTATTACTGATGAATGTGATGTTTTGGTGCCCATAGGGCAATTCAGAAAGATGATTGAGGATCTTATTACTGATGAATGTGATGTTTTGTGCCCATAGGGCAATTCAGAAAGATGATTGAGGATCTTATTACTGATGAATGTGATGTTTTGGTGCCCATAGGGCAATTCAGAAAGATGATTGAGGATCTTATTACTGATGAATGTGATGTTTTGTGCCCATAGGGCAATTCAGAAAGATGATTGAGGATCTTATTACTGATGAATGTGATGTTTTGCGCCCATAGGGCAATTCAGAAAGATGATTGAGGATCTTATTACTGATGAATGTGATGTTTTGTGCCTCGCACAGAAAGATGATTGAGGATCTTATTACTGATGAATGTGATGTTTTGGGTGCCCATAGGGCACCAGAAAGATGATTGGAGGATCTTATTACTGATGAATGTGATGTTTTGGTGCCCATAGGGCAATTCAGAAAGATGATTGAGGATCTTATTACTGATGAATGTGATGTTTTGGTGCCCATGGGGCAATTCAGAAAGATGATTGAGGATCTTATTACTGATGAATGTGATGTTTTGGTACCCATGGGGCAATTCAGAAAGATGATTGAGGAGCTTATTACTGATGAATGTGATGTTTTGGTGCCTCTAGGGCAATTCAGAAATATGATTGAGGAGCTTATTACTGATGAATGTGATGTTTTGGTGCCCATAGGGCAATTCAGAAAGATGATAATTTCATCTTGTTTAATTATTTAATGTATTTTGCCACACAGAGGGCCATAGATGATTAGAGACACCTGTGATATTCTGAAGTACCCAAAGCAGCCACTAGATGTCCTGTGACAGATTACATAAAATCCTTTGAAAGATAGCAAAATACTGGTAGTTTACTGGCAGACTTAGGTTTCAGTAATATACCCTCCCTTTACACCCCTAGTCTGAGATGACTTTGCACATATTTCCCAAAGCGCTCTTTCTCTGTTGATCCTGAGTGATAGGTTGTCTCAATGTAATCCAGGTATGAAATTATCGAAAGGGGAGGAGGTAGAGGAGAGAGGGAAGGGTAGGAGATGAGATGATGAAGGGGTGGAGAGGGAGGGGAAAGGTGGGAGAGGAGGGGAAGAGAGCAGAAAGCAGAGCAGAGCAGAGCAGAGCAGAGCAGAGAGGAAAGGATTCAAGGGGAGAGCCCTGAGTGGTTAATTATAACTGAAAGCAGTGCCCTTCTTTTTTATCTCACGTGTCTTTTCATCCTTCCTTTTCTCCAGAGACAGACAGAGAGAAGTACAGAGAGTGCCTCTGCTGGTGCTAGGACAAAACCTCTCCTCAACGTCAGCAAAACCAAGAAACTGATCGTAGACTACAGGAAATAGGGTGGAGGGAGGGTCAAGAGCTTCAAGTTCCTACGTGTCCACATCCAGAACAGTCATGAATGTACGGCAACCCTCTCTCTCTCTCATGAGACTGAAACGATTTGGCATGGCCCCTCAGATCCTTAGGAACTTTTACAACAGCACCACTGAGAGCATCCGGACTGGTTGTATGACTGTCTGGTATGGAAACTGCACGGCCCGAACGGGACAGAGGGTGTTGCGGACAGCCCAACGAATCACTGGGGGCGAGCTCCCAGCCATCCAGGACATACATGCCAGTCACTGTCTGAGAAAGGCCTAAATAATTGCCAAAGATTCCAGCCACCCGAGACATGGACTGTTCTCCATGATCCTGTCCGGCAGGCGGCACCAGTGCACCGAAGGCTCAGGCAAAGAGTGATAAATACCTGGCCATAAGACTGTTAAATATCCAGGTTACAACACTCTATTTTCCCAGGGGCAGTAGCAACCTTGTCCAGGTGCTGAGCCTGATTGATAAGGACACAGGTGCTACCACCAAGGTGATGGTCAGTCAGTGTCCCAGCTTGTGGAGGCTTGAGGCTGCTGGTTTAGTTTGGGCATGCCTGTGGTTTTATGTTTTGTATGTTTATTTTCATCACCATCTGAACAAATAAAGTCAAGACGGAGCTGGCACTGACCTCAGTAAGTTGCTGTCTCCTGAGCACATCCAACACAGTCCTCAAACGCTGATTTCTCACATAAATGCACACATTCATTCAGGTTACAGAGCACGTAACTAAGCCTGGGACCCATGGAAAATGTGAGTGTAACAATATCCGTAGGCTGGTTATTGGGTTCATAACAATTGGTTCAATTATTTATTGAATGAGCAGAAATTACACATGGTGTATGTACAGCTTCATTAAAGCACAAGAAGCAAAACATATGTTAACACAGTCATTTTAAATATATTGTGTAACTACAAAACTCAAGTGATTGATTGACAGTAGCTATTGAATGATACATACAGTATGTGTGAAGTGTGTGTGTTGGGTGTGTTTCTCTGCTACATCTAGTTCACAGTACCATTCTACAAAAGTACAGTATTTTTCAGACTATCATTAAGATATTAGAGAGGTTATTTAACAGTAGTACAGTTACATTGCATGTCTCCCCATATTCCTTGACCTTATGGCATTTTTTTTCTAAAATCCCTGCAGTTCTCAGATGCATGATTTCCATTCCCATGATATCTGCAGTAGAAACAGAGCCAATTAGACTGGCCACTCTCTCAGAACCTAGAATCAGGAACAACAGAGTTAGACTGGCCACTCTCTCAGAACCTAGAATCAGGAACAACAGTGTTTGACTGACCACTCTCTCAGAACCTAGAATCCAGGAACAACAGTGTTAGACTGACCACTCTCTCAGAACCTAGAATCAGGAACAACAGAGTTAGACTGGCCACTATCTCAGAACCTAGAATCAGGAACAACAGTGTTTGACTGACCACTCTCTCAGAACCTAGAATCAGGAACAACAGTGTTAGACTGGCCACTCTCTCAGAACCTAGAATCAGGAACAACAGTGTTTGACTGACCACTCTCTCAGAACCTAGAATCAGGAACAACAGTGTTTGAACTGGTGTTTGACCACTCTCTCAGAACCTAGAATCAGGAACAACAGAGTTAGACTGGCCACTCTCTCAGAACCTAGAATCAGGAACAACAGAGTTAGACTGACCACTCTCTCAGAACCTAGAATCAGTGTTTGAACAACAGAATCCCAGGAACAACAGAGTTTTGACTGACCACTCTCTCAGAACCTAGAATCAGGAACAACAGAGTTAGACTGGCCACTCTCTCAGAACCTAGAATCAGGAACAACAGTGTTTGACTGACCACTCTCTCAGAACCTAGAATCAGGAACAACAGAGTTTGACTTAGACTGGCCACTCTCTCAGAACCTAGAATCAGGAACAACAGAGTTTGACTGACCACTCTCTCAGAACCTAGAATCAGGAACAACAGTGTTTGACTGACCACTCTCTCAGAACCTAGAATCAGGAACAACAGTGTTTGACTGACCACTCTCTCAGAACCTAGAATCAGGAACAACAGAGTTAGACTGGCCACTCTCTCAGAACCTAGAATCAGGAACAAGAACAGAGTTAGACTGACCACTCTCTCAGAACCTAGAATCAGGAACAACAGAGTTTTGACTGGCCACTCTCAGAACCTAGAATCAGGAACAACAGTGTTTGACTGGCCACTCTCTCAGAACCTAGAATCAGGAACAACAGTGTTTGACTGAACCACTGTTTGACTCTCTCAGAACCTAGAATCAGGAACAACAGAGTTAGACTGACCACTCTCTCAGAACCTAGAATCAGGAACAACAGTGTTTGGCCACTCTCTCAGAACCTAGAATCAGGAACAACAGTGTTTGACTGACCACTCTCCAGAACCTAGAATCCAGGAACAACAGAGTTAGACTGGCCACTCTCTCAGAACCTAGAATCAGGAACAACAGTGTTTGACTGACCACTCTCTCAGAACCTACTGTTTGACTGACCACTCTCTCAGAACCTAGAATCAGGAACAACAGAGTTTGAGACCACTCTCTCAGGCCACTGACCACTCTCAGAACCTAGAATCAGGAACAACAGTGTTTGACTGACCACTCTCTCAGAACCTAGAATCAGGAACAACAGTGTTTGACTGACCACTCTCTCAGAACCTAGAATCAGGAACAACAGAGTTAGACTGAATCCACTTCTCAGAACCTAGAATCAGGAACAACAGAGTTAGACTGGCCACTCTCTCTCAGAACCTAGAATCAGGAACAACAGTGTTTGACTGACCACTCTCTCAGAACCTAGAATCAGGAACAACAGTGTTTGACTGACCACTCTCTCAGAACCTAGAATCAGGAACAACAGTGTTTGACTGACCACTCTCTCAGAACCTAGAATCAGGAACAACAGTGTTTGACTGACCACTCTCTCAGAACCTAGAATCAGGAACAACAGAGTTAGACTGGCCACTCTCTCAGAACCTAGAATCAGGAACAACAGTGTTTGACTGACCACTCTCTCAGTTTGAACTGACCACTCTCTCAGAACCTAGAATCAGGAACAACAGTGTTTGACTGGCCACTCTCTCAGAACCTAGAATCAGGAACAACAGTGTTTGACTGACCACTCTCTCAGAACCTAGAATCAGGAACAACAGTGTTTGACTGACCACTCTCTCAGAACCTAGAATCAGGAACAACAGTGTTTGACTGACCACTCTCTCAGAACCTAGAATCAGGAACAACAGAGTTTGACTGACCACTCTCTCAGAACCTAGAATCAGGAACAACAGTGTTTGACTGACCACTCTCTCAGAACCTAGAATCAGGAACAACAGTGTTTGACTGACCACTCTCTCAGAACCTAGAATCAGGAACAACAGAGTTAGACTGGCCACTCTCTCAGAACCTAGAATCAGGAACAACAGTGTTTGACTGGCCCACTCTCTCAGAACCTAGAATCAGGAACAACAGTGTTTGACTGACCACTCTCTCAGAACCTAGAACCTAGAATCAGGAACAACAGTGTTTGACTGACCACTCTCTCAGAACCTAGAATCAGGAACAACAGTGTTTGACTGGCCACTCTCTCAGAACCTAGAATCAGGAACAACAGTGTTTGACTGACCACTCTCTCAGAACCTAGAATCAGGAACAACAGTGTTTGACTGACCACTCTCTCAGAACCTAGAATCAGGAACAACAGTGTTTGACTGACCACTCTCTCAGAACCTAGAATCAGGAACAACAGTGTTTGACTGACCACTCTCTCAGAACCTAGAATCAGGAACAACAGTGTTTGACTGACCACTCTCTCAGAACCTAGAATCAGGAACAACAGTGTTTGACTGACCCTCTCTCAGTTAGAACCTAGAATCCCAGGAACAGTGAATCTCAGGAACAGGAACAGTGTTTGACTGACCCTCTCTCAGAACCTAGAATCAGGAACAACAGTGTTTGACTGACCACTCTCTCAGAACCTAGAATCAGGAACCTAGAATCAGGAACAACAGTGTTTGACTGGCCACTCTCTCAGAACCTAGAATCAGGAACAACAGTGTTTGACTGGCCACTCTCTCAGAACCTAGAATCAGGAACAACAGTGTTTGACTGACCACTCTCTCTAATGGTCTGGAACAACAGTGATTTAGTACCACTTTACCAGTTCAGTACCTTATCAGACTGTTTTTTAGTACTTTACCAGTTCTGCTTTTGTTATTTTGAGGTTACAGAGACTACCTTGTAATCTTGTTTATCTCCCTAATAAACCTGTAGTTAACCTGATATTTTTAATCGGACAGACTTGTTTTGTGTTGTATTTACACCAGGGTAGTCAGTCTTTTTGGATATCTACCCACCTGTAGGTCTGCGAATTTGAAGTTAAAACCGCCAGGAGCATAGATACCAAGAAAAAGAGAACAATTTAATAAATAATACTAAAACCCTTCCAAAATTGCAATAATAATTTCTATTTGATAGGTAAAGAATACACAAATATTGTTTCTCACACAAATGTATTGTTTCCCACACAAACTTCCCTTATTTACAAATGATTTATAAGTTTGGTTGTAAGGCCCCCCTCTTTCAACAACATTTCTGAGTACTCTGTAGGTTTTCAGGCTTCCTGGGAGCCACCAAGTCTGACAATAGGGAAAGCTCATGTCCTTCCACACTCAAAGGTGTGCTAACTGCTTCCTGTGTTGCGACATCTCCTTGAAGTTATAGAAGCTCAACCGTAGTTGGTGATGGCACTTCAGGAGTCTTGGTTCATTTGATCTCAGGATCATTCTCCTTGGTAGCCCCAGTTGAGAGCCAAGTCTTAACATTGTTCTTTTCAAGTTCTGGGATGTAGGTGTAGTCCTTTGCTGTTTTCAATGTGAAGAAACCTTATTTTATAGTCTGAATGATAGAATAATATTTGAGTATTTTGTCTATTGAATTTAATTATCAGTGCAGACAATATTGACAATATAACGGCAATGACATGTATTATGACATAATATAAAAATATAACAGCGCTAACATGTGACTCATTATATATTGATTTGTACTAATGACATTTTCTTGGTTGCACATCATACAAATATTTTTCACAACCACGAGGATGACTAACACTTGCAAAACCCTTACAAAAAAACACGTCAAATTTGCATTTGCTCTTGTCAAATCAAATGTTCACATGTGAAATAGCTGTTTTCACATGTTGAGCTTAAAAATGTGAGTGATTACAGCACTTTTTTATGTGAGAAGAAAAACTTATTTTCACATCAGAAAATTGTATATGCATTCTCATGTGAAAAACTTTCTCATGTGAAATCTACCATTTACATGTGAAATTGCAAGTTCACAAGTGAAAACCATTCACATGTGTAAATATAATTTTTAGTTTCACAATTTATTGCAAGATCACATGTGGTGAAATGGGGTTATTCTCCTCACATGTGAAGAGTTGGCATTAACATGTTGCAGTAGCAATGTTTCCACATATGGAATTGTAAATTCTGTAATGCCTGAATATGAAAGTTTAAGTGTGTTAAATATTTAGATTTTCAATTTCTGGAGCATTCCATTCAGAATGTTACTGCTGCAGGCACCCACCTCTCTTCTTCAGACATTGGAAGAAACCCAGTGAAAAGAACAGAGAAGCTAGCACTCTGTGTCTCCTTATTTATATTTTGTAACATGTTAAAAGTAGCACTGTTAGAGTTCTAATTGGCGCTGTTAACTCAAGATTTAGTGCACTATTGTTTTTATCACATTGTCTGAAAGCGTAAAAAATACACTGAACACATACAATACATCATCTCTTCAGCTAAAAACAACAACGCAATGTCAAAACAAGTTAACTTTGAGGTAATTCACCTGATTTTGCTAACCGTTACCGGCAATATTCTTGTAACGAAAATGCTCGCCTAACCTGCTACGAAAATCACTTAGTATCAAATTGGAGTGAAAATAATGTGTCCTGAAAAAAACTTCAGTCTCTACTGCTACCTTTAGTCAACAAGTTTGGGAGTAAAGACCCCTATTGGCAACTACTCCTAGTGGTGAAAGTAAGAACTGCAATTGAAGCAGAAAATTAATGCAGTGAAATAGGAGGATAATCATTCTGTCAAATGTTTTTATTTTATCCATGTGTATGTGTAGTGTATGTTATCGTGTGCATGTGTCTGTGCCAATGTTTGTGTTGCTTCACAGTCCCAGCTGTTCCATGAAGTGTTTTTAAATCTAATTTTACAGCTTGCATCAGTTACTTGATGTGGAATAGAGTTCCATGTAGTCATGGCTCTATAGTACTGTCTGTTCTGGACTTGGACCGTGAAGATGACTCTTGTGGCATGTCTTGTGGGTATGCATGGGTGTAAGAGCTGTGTGCCAGTAGTTTAGACAGACAGGTGCATTCAACATGTCCTCTCACTAAATAAAAGCAGCGATGAAGTCAATCTCTCCTCCACTTTCAGCCAGGAGAGATTGATATGCATATTATTAATATTAGCTCTCTAGGTACATCCAAGGGCCAGCCTTGCGGCCCTGTTCTGAGCCAGTGCATTTTCCTAAGTCCTTTTTTGTGGCACCTGACCACACGACTGAACAGTAGTCAAGGTGCGACAAAACTAGGGCCTATAGGACCTGCCTTGTTGATAGTGTTGGCAGAGCATCGCTTTATTACAGACAGACTTCTCCCCATCTTAGCTACTACTGCATCAATATGTTTTGACCATGACAGTTCACAATCTAGTGTTACTCCAAGCAGTTTAGTCATCTCAACTTTGCTCAATTTCCATGATTTATTAGAAGATTTAGTTGAGGTTTAGGGTTTTGTGAGTATTTTGTTCCAAATACAGTGCTTTTAGTTTTAGAAATATTTAGGGCAAACTTCTTCCTTGCCACCCACTCTGAAACTAACTGCAGCTCTTTGTTGAGTGTTGCAGTCATTTCAGTTGCTGTAGTAGCTGCTGTGCATAAATCACATCATAGTTTATTTGTCCACGTGCGCCGAATATAAAGTCAGTGCTTGCTTAGGTTCTAACCAATAGTGCAAAAAAAGGTATTAGGTGAACAATTGGTAAGTAAAGATATAAAACAACAGTAAAATGACAGTGAAAAATAACAGTAGCGAGGCTATAGAAGTAGTGAGGCTATAAGTAAGCGAGGCTATATACAGACAGCGGTTAGTCAGGCTGATTGAGGTAGTATGTACATGTAGATATGGTTAAAGTGACTATACATATATGATGAACAGAGAGTAGAAGTAGCATAAAAGAGGGGTTGGCGGGACAAAATGCAGATGGCCAACCGAGCTATGTGTGGGAGCACTGGTTGGTCGGGGCAATTGAGGTAGTATGTACATGAATGTATAGTTAAAGTGACTATGCATATATGATAAACAGAGTAGCAGCAGTGTAAACGAGGGGTTGGGCTGGGGGTGGCGCACACAATGAAAATAGCCTGGGTAGCCATTTGATTACCTGTTCAGGAGTCTTATGGTTTGGGGGTAAAAACTGTTGAGAAGCCTTTTGTCCTAGACTTGGCACTCCGGTACCACTTGCCATGCGATAGTAGAGAGAACAGTCTATGACTGGGGTGGCTGGGGTCTTTGACAATTTTAAGGCCTTCCTCTGACACGGCCTGGTGTAGAGGTCCTGGATAGCAGGCACTGCCGTACCAGGCAGTGATGCAACCAGTCAAGATGGTCTCGATGTTGCAGCTGTAAAACCTTTGGGGATCTCAGGACCCATGCCAAATCTTTTTAGTTTCCTGAGGGGGAATAGGCTTTGTCGTGCCCTCTTCACGACTGTCTTGGTGTGTTTGGACCATTCTAGTTGGTTGTTGATGTGGACACCAAGGAACATGAAGCCTCAACCTGCTCCACTACAGCCCTGTTGATGAGAATGGGGGTGTGCTCAGTCCTCCTTTCCTGTAGTCCACAATCATGTCCTTAGTCTTGGTTACGTTGAGGGATAGGTTGTTATTCTGGCACCACCCAGCCAGGTCTCTGATCTCACTATAGGCTGTCTCATCGTGTAGTGTTGAGTCATCCATATATAGACACTCTGGCTTTACTCAGTCAGTGGCATGTCGTTAGTAAAATGTTAAAAAAGGAAGGGGCCTAAACAGCTACCCTGGGGAATTCCTGATTCTAACTGGATTATATTTGAGGCTTCCATTAAATAACAGGCTCTGTGTTCTGTTAGGCAAGTAACTCTTTATCCACTTTTTCCAGCAGCGGACTATGATCAAAATGTAAATCTGCACTGAAGTCTAACAGACAGCCCTCATAATCATTTAATCATCAATTTCTCTCAGCCAATCATCAGTAATTTGTGTAAGTGCTATGCATGTTGAGTGTCCTTCCCTATAAGGTCCCTCAGTTGATTTTCAAGCTAGATGCAACTACAACGACCAGGGACCTTTTCAAAAGCCTCATCAAAATGGCAGTGATTGGTACTGTAGATGGTTAACAATAACAAAACAGACATAGAATATTTCTTTAAGCATGGTCAAGTTAATAATTATGCTTTGCATTATGTATTAAACAACCCAGACACATCAAAGATAGTCGTCCTTCTGAACTGAACACGGAAAATAATTCACTTTTTGTCCTAAACACATATTCTTACAGTATGATTGGGGCAAATCCAACACAACTGTGTAACTGCCCCTTATTTCCTTGCATGGTGGTTTGCACCATCATGGTATGGGTAAGCTTGACATCGGAAACGGGATGGAGCTAAGCACATTCAAAATCCTAGAGGAAAACCTGCTTCAGTCTGCTTTACACCAGACACTGGAGAGGAATTCACCTTTCAGTATGACAATAACATACACCTTAAGACCAAATCTACACCAGAGTTGCTTACCAAGAAGACAGGAAATGTCCCTGTGTGGCCAAATTACAGTTGAGACCTAAATCTGCTTGAAAATATTTGGAAAGACTTGAAAATAGCTGTCTAGCCATGATCCCATCCTCTTGACAGAGGTTGAAGAATTACGAAAAGAATAATGGTCTAATATAACGGGTAATATGTATACCGCTCTTAGACACTTACCCAAGAAGAATCACAGCTGTAATCTTCTGCCAAACATGTTGTGACTCAGGGAGCTGAATACTTATCAAATAACTCAAATCTAGTCGTTGTAGTTATATCAATCTTTAAAAAGGTACATTTTTTTCTTCTACTTTGACATTACCGAGTATTTTGTGTAGATTGTTCATTAAATTGTGATCCATTTGAATCCCACTTTGTAACAATACAATGTGAAGAAATCCAAGGGGTATGAATACTTTTGCAAGGCACTGTAAGACAAAAGAAACATGACACAGTGTGTGACTGATGAATCAGAGCAGGAATTGAAGAATGTATTCAAATGCTGCAAGTGAACTCTAGAATTGAACAAATAACTATACAAATGGAAATCATTGGTCGATAACCAGAGTAAGTTACAAAAATAGGATTTAGATTCCTATGCAATGTTCTACAAATAGTTCATTTTGTCTGCCAGAGGGGGCTGCTCGTCCTGGAGTGAAGGGGGTGGCATCGCATATGTGGGGTAGACCTGGGGCTCATTAGGATATAAGGGGGCAGTAGGGGGTACGTGGGCGACCCATGTGATAGCTGATTTGAGGAGGTGCATGGGGTCCTCTGGGTAACAGGGAGCTTTGCATGCCCCGGCTGAGGAAGAGACAGCAGAGGAGCAGGAGGGCAACATGTCCTGGGAGGGTAACCACTGCTGGTCAACGACCCAGTGTTGTATTCCAACATGTCTGACAGAAAGAAGGTTTTGATAATACAAAAGTTGCCACATTGATTGCAATCCTAATGAATAGAAAAATATATAATTTTATAATAATAATGCGTGTATAAATGCTCAGCCATAACCCTCATGTTATTTATTACATTTATTTCTTTTAAAATAATCTTCCAAAGACCAAAAAAAATATCACCTCAGGCGGGTCACCCCAAGACTGACCTGGCAACAGCGTACTAGCCCGAGTCCTGTGAGAACGAGGAGTTCAGGGTATTCCTCTCCCTGGGAGGTAGCAGAGGAGATTGGGGTGTAGGGATATTGAGTAGAATAATTGTTCATGTACCATAAACACCTCTATGCTTCAATATCGATCACAAGTTTTTCCTACACTCACAAAAACAAAAGACATCACTTCCCTGCAATAGGACACAGTGTGCTCGTAAGTCTTATTACCTTGATAAACAGCTGTTTTTATAAGGCATTCAATCACCTTGCAACAACTAACCCCTAAACTTTGCTTAACACAAAGTAGCCAGCTAGTAAATGAATTGAAATGTACAACCACCACACTAACGTAAGACCTACTGTGTAAAATTGTTCCTAGACCATGGTTCTTTTGAAGTCCTTCAATGTCGACTTTGCTGAAAGTCTTGTTGAAGTCTTCTCGTTGAAATCACAGCTAATGTTGCGGACAGGCAGTGAGTGGATCTCACGGAGGTGTCTACGGGATCTAGGGATCTCTCTAGCTAACTGACACTGCAATTCAAATATTCCCGCCCCAACGTAGCGGTACTAGCTAGTTGGTTGGTGTGTATTGGACATGACGCTATGACGCCCTCTTCCAAGTGCAAGTGTCATGCAGGTCAGACACCAGAAAATAACAGTTTAAGTTCATGCACAATAATTGGGAGTGTACGATCCCAGAAATCCTTGATAACGAAAAGTAACTGGGTATAAAAACGTCCAGCTGGAGCCATCTGAGCCGCTTGGCTTCTGAACCTCAGCAGCTAATGACTTAACGCTGGCTGTACTTTGGTCTGACCCACTACAGGCAGTCCGGCAGAAACCAGGCAGATGTTTTCATATCCAGAGCTTTATTCTCTAGGTCACCACCACACAGCTGCACAAACCCACACATCATTGAAGTATCTTGTGGTTACAGTTAGAAATGGACTTTGTGGTTCTGAAAGATAAGAACAGAAACACAGTGTTGGAAACTAAACAATAGGAAGATCTACACAGGAAGGAATGTCCTAACATTACACCTGAACAGGGATATTCACAGCATATCAACATGTGGATAAATATCTCACTGGAGAGAGAGAGAGAGCTAACTAGTCTGACAAGCTAGACATAAGGCCCGCTCTCTCAGGCCTGGTGAGGATCTTATCAGATCTGTCTCTAATCATAAATTATACTGCACCTGCATGAGCTCCAGTTCTGAAACTTCTAATCTAGACTGTTCTAGAGGCTTGCCCTGACACCTGCAAATGGCAACCATAATGGCTACTATGAAAACGCTATGTAGCATGGGTATACAGACTATACAAATGACTCTAGACAAATAAGCATCTACTGCGCAGATGCTCATGCAATCAAGGCAAAACTGGCAATTTATGCACATAAACAATATCGGGAGTATCTGAAATATACATAAGCCGCAGAGACAAGAACATTACTTTAATACAGTTACAGATGTGACAAGGTAACTTATGCAAATGACTTGCAGTCAATCACCATTGGGCGTAGCATAAAACATCCCAACAATAAACCCACAACTCACTTTCTGATGCACGTGACAATCTTCTAGTAAACACAATGAAAACCTTTGATTGCAAGCCAAAACTTGCGTCTTCTTCTTGGAACTACATAAACACTCTGAGCTAGAGTGAATGTGGCAGTGTCCAAATGTGCATTCAGGGCATGCTGATTGGGCTGAAACTTCAGCGTGCTCTGATTGATAGCTGAGATGGGAGAGATATCCACCCTAACTGACTCTGGGAAAGGTCAGGTGCAAACTAATGGACTTTTTTTTTTACATCAGGAGTGTACGATCCCGGAAATACTTGTGCCAGTGCGTGGTCAGGAGTGTGCTCCCGCTCACAATACATTTCACTGATTGTGGTCCTTCTGTAGCTCAGTTGGTAGAGCATGGCGCTTGTAACGCCAGGGTAGTGGGTTCGATTCCCGGGACCACCCATACCTAGAATGTATGCACACATGACTGTAAGTCGCTTTGGATAAAAGCGTCTGCAAAATGGCATACATACATACATACATTGTGTACAGGTTGGAAAATAATCAAACACCTATTTACACCTGAAACACCTATTTTCATGCAGTTCATCACATCATGTCTAACTGCACCCATCATCATCCGAATTGCACACACACACACACACACACTTCACCCTGCTGCTGAGCTTATTGATCTACCACAGTGTTCCTGCACACTGTTTCCACATAGTTTATTATGGTCAATTCTGTGTTCATTTATTAAATATTGTATTACCTTCTTTTAATGTACTATTTAATTGTACCGTTACACCCGCTGCATTCTGTGCATGTGACAAATAAACTGTGGTTAGATTTGATCAACATAGTCCTTCATTATCTCTGCAGTTACACAGGGTTCTACCTCCATGTAGTCTGTCTGTCTGTCTGTCTGTCTGGTCTGTCTGTCTGTCTGTCTGTCTGTCTGTCTGTCTGTCTGTCTGTCTGTCTGTCTGTCTGTCTGTCTGTCTGTCTGTCTGTCTGTCTGTGTCTCTCACCCATTGCTGCTTTATCCCCAACTTCTTTGCAATGAACACGGCCTATTGACTTGCATCAATACTTTGATGCATATCTTTTTGCATTGAACGCAATGTATGATTCATAGTTCGTGACGCATATCACTTTGCAAAAGGTTCACATTTTGTGGCTTATCAATTGATACCTGCCTGGTGTGGGAAATGTATGTTTGAGTCTTTCAGAAGATTTTAATAGTTTGCTTCACGCCATGAGAATCTCCGGTGGCCAACTTCGTTTAAAGAGGAACTTCAGCACTTTATAACCTCATATTCATTATCTTTACAAGGATACTATGTAATATTTCACTTCAAATGACAGGCATATAGAGACAGTCACAGCAGACAGAGCGGCAGACAGAGCGAGACAGACAGATATCAGGTCAGGCAGACAGAGCGAGACAGACAGACAGGATAGACAGTCAGGCAGACAGATAAGTCAGTTTGTTCCGTTGCATGGTGTTCCACTCTAGCTGGTGTTCCACAGAGCGAGACTGCATGGTGTTCCACAGATGCTGCAGGTGTTCCATAGCTGGTGTTCAGTCAGGTGTTCCACTCTAGCTGGTGTTCCATGCAGACAGACAGACAGAGACAGAGCTGCCTGTCCTTAGACAGACAGATTTGTTCCAGTTGCATGGTCAGAGCTGGTGACAGATAGACATGCTGCATGGTGTTCCATGCTGCATGGTGTTCCACAGCTGGTGTTCCATGCTGCATGGTGTTCCACTCTCTAGCTGGTGTTCCATGCTGCATGGTGTTCCACTTCTAGCTGGTGTTCCACTCTAGCTAGGTGTTCCATGCTGCATGGTGTTCCACTCTAGTCTGGTGTTCCATGCTGCATGGTGTTCCACTCTAGCTGGTGTTCCACTTAGCTGGTGTTCCATGCTGCATGGTGTTCCACTCTTGCCGGTGTTCCATGCTGCATGGTGTTCCACTCTAGCTGGTGTTCCATGCTGCATGGTGTTCCACAGCTGGTGTTCCATGCTGCATGGTGTTCCCTAGCTGGTGTTCCACTCTAGCTGGTGTTCCATGCTGCATGGTGTTCCACTCTAGCTGCATGGTGTTCCACTCCTAGCTGGTGTTCCACTCTAGCTGGTGTTCCATGCTGCATGGTGTTCCACTCTAGCTGGTGTTCCATGCTGCATGGTTCCATTCTAGCTGGTGTTCCATGCTGCATGGTGTTCCACTCTAGCTGGTGTTCCATGCTGCATGGTGTTCCACTTTAGCTGGTGTTCCACTGCTGCCATGCTGTGTGTTCCACTCTAGCTGGTGTTCCATGCTGCATGGTGTTCCACTCTGCTGCTGGTGTTCCATGCTGGTGTTCCATGGCATGGTGTTCCACTCTAGCTCCACTCTAGCTGGTGTTCCATGCTGCATGGTGTTCCACTCTAGCTGGTGTTCCATGCTGCATGGTGTTCCATGGTGTTCCACTCTAGCTGGTGTTCCATGCTGCATGTTCCACTCTAGCTGGTGTTCCATGCTGGTGTTCCATGCTGCATGGTTCCACTCTAGCTGGTGTTCCATGCTGCATGGTGTTCATTCTAGCTGGTGTTCCATGCTGACAAGGTACAGATCTGTCGTTCTGCCCTGAACAGGCAGTTAACCCAGTGTTCCTAGGCCATCATTGAAAATAAGAATTTGTTCTTAACTGACTTGCCTAGTTAAATAACGGTAAAAAATTGTGCGCCGCCCATGGGACTCCCAATCACGGCCGGATGTGATACAGCCTGGATGTGTGTATGTGTATGATAATAGCTTTAATAGGATTTGCTGGGGAGAAGTAGCTGGCAGGGGAATATAGCAGAAACTATGCTAGATGGTCATATACAAGAAAGAGAGGCAGAGAGAGCGCATTAAGACCTTTCACTTCTGCTTTTTACAAAGGCGCTGCACCGCTGACCCTTTGCTTTCAACCCTTCGTGTGTGCGCAGACATGTGCATGTGCAGGACCAAGAGAGAGAGATGTCTAAGATGAGTATGAAAATATTTCCCAAAGCTCTCTTGGGTTGATCCTGAGTTGATAGGAGGTTGCCTACAGGATGTGTGTGTTGGTGCCACCTGTGGTTCACCAAGAGACATCAGCTGCTCTGATAGAGCATCGACTGGTAGAATGGATCTGGGGCTTCAGAGGCAGAGGAGAGGGGAGAGGAGAAGGGAAAGGAAATAAAAGGAGAGGGAGGGGGTAAGAAATGAGAGGAGAACAGGGGAGAAGAATTGAGAATAGAAGAGAGGCGAGTAGATAAGAGGTAAAGAGAGGGAAGGACAAAAGAGAAGATAATAAGAAAGAGGACACATTTCCAGAGGGAACCAGAAAGTCACAACACAACCACATCCAAGGCTCCCAAAGCTCCCAATCTCAATGTGAGGTAGTAACAGCTTGAAGCCAAATCATCCATTCTTGTAATCCGGTACCCTTGACCATTAAAGACTGTTTCAGTCTTTCTGTTTCACTTGCAACTGGTCTCTCTCTTTAATCAAGTTGTTGTGGCTGGTCTCTAGCTGGTTTCGCTCTTCAGTCAGATTGTTAGGGCTTTTCTGCAGCTGGTTTCTCTCTTTAGCCAGGTTGTTGTAACTGGTCATTTGATTTCTATGATAGACTAACAGACTTATGATCCCAGCCAGTAGGAGTGCACACAGCAGCCCCAGACACACTGCACCAACGCCGGAGGGTTTCTTCCACCACTGAAAAGATACTGAATGTTGAGCACCAACTCCACCCTTCTTGTTGGGCTTGTCGGATCTTACATTGACAATCATCATCAATATCGTCATCATCAATAACCATGGAGTTCATTGCATTAGGTTCATCATATTCAACTTTATCTGGATTTAATCACAGGAGGTTGGTGGCATCTTTATTGGAGAGGATGAGCTCGTAGTAATGGCTGGAGCTGAATGAGTGGAATGGTATCAAATACATCAAACACATGGTTTGGTGCCATTCCATTCGCTCCATTCCAGACGTTATTATGAGCCGTCCTCAAATACAATACATGCACTTTTTCTGTTACCTCAGTTGCAGGTCTGTATCTGTCCTGTATGTTCGCTGAACTACTCTGGTCGATGTCTGTGACTAACTGCAAGTAACACTGTTTTAACTGTCAACCAAAAAGAAAGGCAAACTGTCAATCCTGTCAAAACAACAGGACACTGACGGAGAGCCACATGACTTCCACCGAATTCCCCCAAAAACATGAATCAGTAAGTTCACACCTCCTTATATACTCTTATTGTGCTTCAGTTTTGCCAGGTGATGAGATTAGTCTGTGTAGGTAATCTATGTGAAAAGGTATTCAGAAGTAATGCGTCGGTCAGCTGTTTGTTCACCCACACCTGCCCGCAATTGCTAAAACCCCATCTGCAACCACCTGACTTTACGTGATAAAGTGAAAATCTGAGGCCTTGTACCAAACCCTAACCTGCAAACATAGAAAGTGGTTCCCAACCTTTTTCTGTTAGTGTTCCACCAACTAGGTGTGGTATCCGTAGGACCCCTAGGGGTGATTGGCCTATCTAGAGGGGGTACTAGGACCCCTAGGGGTGATTGGCCTATCTACAAGGGGTACTTGAGAAGACTCGTGAGACCATAGGCCTACTGGGAAAATACATCAGGGGTACTCAGGGCAGAGCAAAATTCAGATATTTTGTATTTATTTTGATTGAACCTTTATTGAACTAGGCAAGTCAGTTCAATAAAGGTAAAAAAAATAATAATAATAATAAACTGAATTTTGCTCTGCCCTGAGTACCCCTGATGTATTTTCCCAGTAGGCCTATGGTCTCACGAGTCTTCTCAAGTACCCCCTGTAGATAGGCCAAGTACCCCTAGGGGTCCTAGTACCCCTGGTTGGGAACCACTGCCCTAGAAGACTAAACACACCCTTTCTCACCAGAAAATATGTCACACATCGATAGAATGAATGCTTCAATCTAGTTGACATCTGCACAATTTAGTCTTTCATCTCTGCTTCTTTCGCCCAGCAAAGTTTTTTAGGGACCGGGAGAAATGCAACATTTCCAAATACTAGACCGGTTTTAAGGGAATTAAAATCTATGAAAACGACCCCAACATGTTTCTGATTAGATTTCAGTTCGGCTTTTGGATGCATATTTTTTTGTGGTTGAAATAATATCAGCTTTTATGATGCTCATAAAGAACCATTTCGCAGGTTTTCTCTTTTTGAATTCAACTCTGACATGGTCCTTTTTGCCTCTGTGGATCATAGTGAATGTTTTTTGCCTAAGTTCCTGAAAGCATTTGGAAGTACCATGTATTTGGCCCACGTACAGTTAGGCCCTAAAGCTTAGGCTTATGCCCTAATTCCAGATACAAAGAATGAAAGAAAAAGCTAAATGTAGTCTATAGATACGAATTGCACAAGAATGATACATGTATAGGCTCTAAATCCATGTTATTTTAGCCCGGTGTTGAGGTTACTCTGTGTGAGTAGTTATTCAGAGATGTGTGTTTGACAGAGAAAGACACTCAGGCAGACAGAGACAGACATGAAATAAAAATGATATTCTGGTATTTACAGTGTTTACATAATCAACATGAGAACTTTTCAAATAAATGTTCCAACATGAAGAATTTCTCAGCTGTGTGATTGGTCAGTGAACTATTTTGGTAATGGCTTACAGTCCTACTATAAACACAATGTTTTGAAGCATTTACAATCCAGTGTTATTTCCCAGTGGTTAGGCCATAATACACGAGTGGGAGAATGAGTCAATCTATAAAGTACATCATGTGACTTTTTATTCAATTTCTACCTGCTTACTCTTACCTTCTGATAACAGTCCCTCTCAACAAGATCTCGCAGTCTCACTGCAAAATGAGACGTTCATCCACGTTCTCCAAATGTCAAATTTTGAAGTTGCTCCAAACGGCACATTTCAAAGTGTTTTTGTTGCTCCTGGTGCTCTGTACCGTTCCATAAAGGTTACGTTTAGGCACTCATTCCG